>NC_085056.1:14816356-14843856 GCF_963662255.1 Cinclus cinclus | reverse complement strand
AAGTTAGTGCAATAATGTAAAAAGCTGGTTATGTGCCTACATTAAACCCAGATTTAAAAGCATTAGCACATCACCAATGTGCTCCTGTTTGGCATGTGTTTTATGCCCAATACCCTACTCTGGCACATTAACAATCTGTGTATTCATTTATCAGCAGTACATTTTGAATTGTATATTTATGGCACAGTGCACTTTTCATAGCTGAAAATTAATGAACATGCCTCTCTCGTAACAAACAAGCACCTGTGCTGCATAGTTAGTAATCGGAAACAGATTTATTTTTATTAGTGTATATGTGGGCAAAATTTTTATTTTTTTTAAACTATGGTATGCTAAAAGCTTGATTATAAGAGCATATTCTGCCAAAGGATATCTTTGTTTTATAAACTTCTCCTTATAATTTCTGCCTGTAATATTTTCTTTTCAGATTTAGTGATAATGCCTTCATATAGAATGTAATCATTTGTTTGCAGAGCATACTTGTCTTGACAAATCAAGTTCTGAGCGGTTGCCGACCACGACTATAACAAAATGAAAATCCACAAATAATGAGGAAGATAGAATTGAATATTTAACCATTTCTGCTAAGGAGAACTTCCCAAATATCTTTTCATATCATTCTGAACACCAGCCAAAACCTGTATTACCTGGATCAGTTTCGACAAATTAATCCTGGAGACAAACTCTTCCTATTTCACCAGTTTTCTTTTTTTGCTATTTAAGCAGAGAGTTTACCCTAGTAATCAAGGAAATATTTGAAACAACTATATACATATATATGTATAAAACTTGAAACACGCTCCTGGCCTTCAGTTTTAATCTTCATTTCGCTTCCTACCTGCTGCAGCTCTGAGAGATCCAGGAGTCTGTTCCAGCACCATAAAAAAAGTACAGCCATCCTAGTTAAGTCCACACTATCTTTCTTATTTGTTGCTGAATATAAACATCTCCTAGCAGTGTCTTCACACATCTGAGGGCTGGTTGTTCCCTCTGTGGCTCCTTCATAGCCTGTGGCCTGATGACTTTTTTGGGGTTAGAAATTTAAATGGAAGGAACAAAGAGAGTCTTTCATCCCCCAGCTATAACTGAACCTGTGTACCACTCAGCACAAGATGCTTCAGCTTACGCCAATGCCTGTAATGTCAGAGTCAAATAAAAACCTTGTCATTGATGATGGTGGCAAAAGGGGTAGCTTATTTATTTGTACTTCACAGAGTATCTGTGTGGAAAACAATCCCAAACTACGAAGATAATCAAGTATTTCCAGAGGTGTTAATTTGGGAGCCTCCATTTCATTTTAGTAGACCACAACTTCAAATCCGAACTTGAATATAGACTCTTTCATTGAGCTCTTTAATCAA
Source organism: Cinclus cinclus (assembly GCF_963662255.1). Lineage (NCBI taxonomy): Eukaryota > Metazoa > Chordata > Aves > Passeriformes > Cinclidae > Cinclus > Cinclus cinclus. The sequence continues at coordinate 14,842,495 of NC_085056.1, read as the reverse complement.
ATTCATTTGTAAATTAAGCTACAAACAACCTGTCAAAGCCCATTAAGACACCTGAACAAAACTCTCCTGGAGTACGCACTGTACACCACCATGCAGCATAGCACATCAAGCCTCAGATCTACACTGCTCTTCTCTGTGGCTTTCTGCAAGACTGTTGGATGCAAACATCCTTTTCAATGGCCTCCATCAAACATAGTTTCCTGTTCACATACAAAGATGGAAATACTAATGTAAGAAGGTAAGAATGCCAGAAAATATAACCAAAAGTTATTTCTTTTCATTCAAAGAACTGATGGCCACCTTGCTAATTTTCATTATATATCCCTTATGAGTTTTACAGTCTCTACAACCTTAGGAACATACCCTGTATGGAGGAAACATCAGCATTATTTTATCAGTCATTTATCTCATCCCACAGAAACATCGACTTCCAAAGAAGAAGTCTGTATTTCTCAGTATATCTGATATAAAGCTACCTACGAAAAAACACATTAAGAAAAAGCCTGATATATTTAAATAACATGAAATTGCAACACAAATCCTGTTGAAATAAAAATCATAGCTGATGCTGAAGCTCTGCAACCCTGACCTCCACCAACAGGCTTGACATTAATTGTTAAATCAGTTCTTTCTCTTGCCTGGCTATGGGGAGGGTAACTTCTTGCAGTCATGCCCAGGAAAAGACCCAGGCTCATCTCATTCACAAGCTGGGCCACCAGACAGAAAAAATCCTCCTAGTACTCCATAATAACTACCCCATTTCCTCATTCCAAAGGTGTCCAAGCTCTGAAACCAACCCCTGTCCCAGCACAGAACCAGAACTGGAAGGGAACAAAGTCTTCCCTCTCTGCTGCTGAGAACAGAGTGGAGCTTTTCACGGTCCGGTCACAGCCCAGCATGGTGTTTGAGCTGCATTTTTGCTTAGAGCTCAGCGAATCCAGGATTTGGTTTTGGGAAACTTATGTGCTTCATGAGTTGTGAAAGAGTCCCTGGGTTAAACTCAGTGGGGTTTTCTGAACACAGAAGCTGGGAATGGAAGTAACATGTGGAAATTTTGGACTCCTTGGGGAAACATGTACAAGGCATGGCTCACTAATAACTCACTATGAGCAAAGGCAAAATGTTCCTCTGTGTCAGTGATGATATCTTCTCAGTTTGGCCTTTTAATACTGATGTCAACAGAAGCCCCATCCAATTTTAAAGGTAGAACATGTTTCAGTAGTTTTTTACCACAATTCTCTACCATATTTATAGCAATAATGCTGTTACAGCTATGATGATCTAAGGATGTAAGCACAGCAGAATTTGAAGAAGTAACAGCTTATATTAAAAACTTAACTACCACTAAAACAGCTAACATAAACTGGAAAAGCAGGAATGTATTTCAGGTACAAATTCTATTTCAAGAACAGAGCAAGCAAAAAAACCTCCAGCTCAGTTACTGAAGTCAAACTCAAAACAATTATTCCCAGTCTATGCTTATCTCATATTTAATAGTGTTATTTGATCTGGGGTTCATTTTTATTTTTAAGAAACAACTTTAATATTTATTTTTAGGGAAATTATGTTGAGGAAATAAATTACATGTCTTAGTTTTCAAGATATCCATTATAGCAAACACAGAAGCACTGAACTTGATATGCCTGTGGGGTAATTCTGCCATGACAAGCACTGTGCCATCATGGTGAAGGGCAGACCTGTAAACCAACACAAATTTCTCCTGCACATTACAGATGTTGTGATAAAATGGAAATTCATTAGAGAGGTCCCTGTCAGAGGCTAATCATGCTGGGAATCTAACCATGATGCTGCTGATGACCCCTTACAATCATCCTTCAAAAATTCCTTTACCATATATTTCTGAAGAAATATGGGTTTGTGTGACACATCTTTCAGTTGCTGGAGGACACAGTTAGTAGCTTAGTAGCTGAAGAGAATGGAGAAATTTCCTAAGTAGAGGTAATACCATTCAGTGATATTTCTGGACTTTCTGGATATTTGGGGACAAAGATTTTTTTTACAAAATCCCATAATTCATAATTAAGTAAATTAGTTATTATTTTAAAAGAAGAGTACATTAAAAATGGTTTAGGCCAGTAAAGTTTAAAAAGCTTAACTCTCCTTATCCAAAGGCCAAAAAGAATCCTGAAAGGTTTGCACAGTCAAGTCTTCGGATAACTGTCCAAAGGGGGAAAAAAAAAATCACTATACAAAGCTTGTACTATCTCCAGTACAAACTGTTAATTGAAGTTTTGAAAACTGACAATAAACTACTTCATCTACCACAAACTCAGACAATACTATTTGGATGCAGTTTGGAATGGAAATCGCCAACTATCATGTTTAAATATTAAAAACCAAAGGGGAGGGGCTCAGCTCACTTTCCCTGAGCTCAGCACACTGCAAACCATGGTCCTGTCCACAAATCTTTATGTACCAATCTCAATACATTCAACAAAGAAAGCTCATCTGTACTTCAGAGCAGCAGAGACTGAAGCATATAAAGACAACACTACTTGCCAGGGCTTACAGAAAAGTTTGTGGAAGCCAAAAACTCATTTCATTTTGCTCCCAGTCCTATCCCTGCCCCATGACATCAACAACAACCTTGAAGTTGACTATAGTAAACCTAAATATTTAAAGCCTTATGTTCAACCCATTTCAGCACATATGACCTGACAGACAGAAGGACTAACATCACAGGTAGAAGCTATCACACAAATCAATACAGCTGTGTCACTCCTTATAGAGACTGTTGTAAGAAATGAACATTGTAAGGCACTTGTAAAGTTACACTGACTGAAATATTTATAATTGCATAGTGGACTTGACACAAATGAACATCTTATTTTAAAAATAAAAATACAGTCCTTATTCACAGGTTGTGGTGCAGGTATGAGCTGATGGACCTCTCTATGACCTTTTCCCCTAGCCGTTTCTAGGATATCCATTTTCTTCCTTTTATCAAATACCTCTCTTTGTTCTCAAACACTTCTCAGGGAAGTTTTATTGCAGTAATTCCCAGTGCTGGGAAGTTCATCCACTGGCAATAGTTCAATGAGAGCCCCACTAAACATTGCTGTTGCATTGCAGACCAGGGAAAGACATTTATGACCATTTCACTGCAAGTCCTGGAAAACAGGAATCCTTAACATAAATTCAGAGAACTTTAAAACACAGAACCTTCTAGGTGCGACAAGCACAAACTATCAAAAGAGTTAAGTTTTTCAGATCCCAAACTTGGGTTGGGATAACAGAAGAGAGAGAGCTTTTGAGTGTATCTTCAGAAAATATTAAGCCCTTTGCGAATTTTAATCACATAAATTTAAACACTTTTATCTTAATAGAATGCAAAGTCCAAAAGAGGTTGTAGCAGGTACGTTTACACAGGCACCTCTTCACCTGTCACAGGGACAGAAAACAACAGTTATTGAAAAGGATTTGAAAGAACAGACTATTAGAAAACAGAGTAAGGAAAATGATATCAAACTGAAACTGCATGGACAATTTGGGCTTAAAGAATGTAATTACACAAACTAAATTATGGAAAATTCTCCATCTGAGAAAAACAGGGCATGGTCCTTAGTCTGACAAGTGGCCAAATACGTTCCTTAGCCTGCTCAAAAAACTCCTTGTAGCACCTGTGTCTCACAGCACTGGAGCAATCCACGGGGAACTGGAATCCAGTCTGTAAATCACAGCACACCTGAGCACAGCTCCCAACACTGACACCATATAGGATGGTTCCTTTTGTTTCTTTGATCAAGAGTTGAGACTTTTATTCTAGATCCAGCAGTGTAGTGACATAAGCCTGTGACTTTAGTCGGGATGGTTAAAAGCAACTGATTTTTCAGAAGAGCTCACTACTGGCAGCTACTGCTTTTTAGACTGACAATAAGATCCTTAGTCCCTTTGATTTCAGCTGCTCAGCTGTACAATGAATCTAAGAACATAGATACATATATATATATATATATATAGAGAGAGAGAGAGAGAGAGAGAGAGAGAGTGGTAATGTGTTATAAATATGCAGTTAAAGGTTGTCAAGGTTCAGTAGTACTCACCTGTTGAGTAATGCTCCCCACTAAAATTCTTGCACCTCCCCTTCCTATTTAAATAACGAGATATGCCCTGGGTTTGTAGGGCAGCACTACTGGAGGGATGAAGTTCAGTATCTCTGGTACCAGCCATTCCCAGAACAGGCTCTGATGTTCCCATCTCAGTCACTCTCACCCAGGGTGATCTCTGACACTGCCCTGGGAGCCCTCACCCATCTGCTGTACCTCATCTTCTCATGGACCTTCTGACCAGGCTGGGGGAGAAAGTGCTGCAGCATCTCCTCTGCAGGGCATGAACCTTCTGCCTGGTGCAAGTGTTTCACTTCTGGGAAATGACAGGGCTGAAGGCAGCAGAAGCTTTTCTTACAGTTATTTTCGGCAGACAAATGATTGGTGAAAGACCAGGGAGCATGTTCCTTAGGAGAAGGAGGAGAAGCACTCAAGAGAAGTTGAGGAAATTTTCTATCTTCCTCCTTTCCCCAAAAATCTCCCTGCTCTCATCTTCAAGTGAACTGGAGAGAGCTCACCAGCTCTGTTTTTTCATCTCCAGAAATAGTAGCTTCGGGTACTCAGAAAAACTCTCAGATATAAAGCTGGATGCTATTAAAATGTTGATTATTTTTCAACAAATGTATTGCACGAAAAGATTCTGAACTTGGTTTTCTCCCATCTGTAAGTCTAATGCTGCTATTCCTATGCAAGCAAAGCCCTCCATTCAAAATCAGTCATGTTCTCTACTTTTGCTGTTTTATTATGATCAAAATGCATATTTATACCATTACATAAAACTCATAGAATATGTAAAAGCACATAACCACAACTGCAGTAAAAATGGACCAGAAAGGACTTCAATGATATTAAACTACCAAGTGGTTTAGCTTTTTTCCAGAAAAGAAGTCTCACAATGAGTTTTCTTTGTCCCTTAAATGAGACAATTTTAACATAGTAGTTTGCTGTGCTTTCTGTTTGTGTGTAAATGATGTAACAAAGCATACAATTATTTTTTCTCACGGACTGTAGAGGAAAGCCTGAAGGAAATTTTCTTAAATTTGATGCTTACCTCTTTCCCCAAAAGAATATTTTAAAACAAAATTAAAAACAAAAAAAAACCAAACCAAAACAAAAAAAAAACCCCCAAAACAAAAAGGACTTATATTATTGGTAGCAAAGGTTTTAGCATCCACTAAAATGTCATCTAAAGTTGCCAAATAAATACTTACATGCTGCTGATGACTGTTTGTTTAGGAAAAGGAGATTTAACTGCTCACATGTTCATTAGCACACGCAGAGAAATGGATGAAAAATTCTTTTGGTGCTTAAAACTGATGCCACGGCCACTGCTTACAAATATTTCTAATACACAGTGGGTAAAAAGTGAATAATGACCGGATTAAGATATTAAAGGAAAGCAATGACAGAACTTTTTTTTTCTTTTAAAGAAATGAAGCAACCAACAAAAACGCCCCTTCTTTTTTCCAGGTTACTCTATAAACCTAAAATGCTTGAAGCAGATCGCCTGTTATTTTAGCAAATATGGTGATTTCTGAGCATGCCTGTGCTTTTACATATTCGAGTTTTGCAATGATTCAGGCATTATTGCTCTGAAATAGGTGTGGCTGCCTTTGAAATGTAAGCTCACAGCTTCTGTAGTCAGTGAACCATTGCTGATAGGGCTGACTAGTCAGAAGCAAAACTGGCTAGTTATGAAACTACTATAGTATATTCTTTATCTCATACACATTTAAAGGATTTACCTATCTATCCCACTGCAGACCTACTCATTGAGTAGGAGCCAACAGCATATGATTGTGTTAATTAATCTGCTATTGTGAGTAAAGGAACAGCTGCAGTGGTCTCGTGGATACGTTGTCAAAGGAAAACAATGTAATGTTAAGCTTCTGACTGCATATTCTGTTACAAAGGAGGTTTACGAGAAGTTAAATTCATAAATCACAGATCATTTTTATAATAATAATAAATATCATCTGACCTTTAAAGGAAAGGTTTTAGCATTCTTAATTTCAGTTTGAAATATGTTCTGAAATACGATACTTAAGCTTTAACCCAATTCTTTGTTTTGAAAACAAACATTCCCCAGAAATGATAGGAAATGGTAGTAGCTATAGAAATGACCTCTGACTGTACTAGATATATGCCATTGTAGTTTTAACAAAGATCAGAGCCCAAAATATCAAGTTAAAAGAAGAAATTGTTGGCTTTCATCCAATACCTCTTCTAATAAAAACACAATTTCCAATATTATACAGAAATGCAGAATGAAAGGAACATTCATTACAGGGAAAACACTTATTATTTACATAGGATTTTATCTTTTTTTTTTTTTAATATGGAAAAGGGTACAAAAAAGACTTTTTTCTAAGTAAAATAACATAATCACTTTTGTGATTCAAATCTACCCCCTACCAAATCCTTTTGGACAGTATATACATCAATCCTTTCATAAACACCCAAGTGGTGACTGACCCAAAAAGAGAGAACAAACAGGATTTTTTTTTTATGCCTGGCACTTAGAACATAACCATGGAAAATTATGTTAGAAATTCAAGCAGGAAAAGTTTCACAATTCAAAACTGCCTTGATTAAATAGGAACCTTTGTGCCATGGCCAGCATGATTTTGTGAAAACACCTTGAGACCCTTTTATTTCAGAAGTGAGTTGTTTTTTGAATGAACAGAGGAACATCTGATACAACCCTTATTTTAAATAACAGGGACCAGATTCTCACTGGGTAACATCGGCAGAGCTCTACTGACATTCACATGCTTATGCCACTTTACACCAGCACAAGATCTGGTCCAAAAAGTACTATCTGTCAAGCAAACATGTCAAATTACAGAATTCTTGCTTTGTTTTGCTTATTTCTTTTAACAGCTGTAGTTGGCTTTATTGGCATATATGCTTTTTGATTAAATTAGCTGCTATTTTATTTCTCTTAAATCTTCCATGTCTGTCGTTTTTTCTTTTCTCCTTATTTAAAAAAAATCTGTTAAATCTGTGAAAACTAAGACCCAGTCCAGACCTCTGGTACACTGGAATGACTGATGATTTCAGAGCAACTGTGCCAATTTAAGTCTCTACAATGTCCTGGCACCAAAAGAGATGTTTCACTTCAACTGGAGTGGAACATATAAGAAAGTCTGAAGTAGCTTTATTCACAATTTTAGATGTGATTTAAAACAAAGAAAAAGAAGGGAACATAATTTTAGATACGAATCACCAGCGAACAACTTGGTAACCCAGCAGTAACTGCATGGCACCAAACAATAGATTTCTGTCCAACAACTGCCTCCAAGGAAAGAGAGTAGTGCCAGAAATTAGGACACCAGTGTTCCAAACACACCAAAGAGATATCTTCCAAATTAAAGAATTGTTCACAATAAGAATCATTTCATGGCTCACAAAATGCAATATGATCTGTGGATACCCAAATAAATTAATAAACCAAATAAAACCAGTGGATGTTCTTTGCATTTAGAGAACGTTGTTCTTCAAAGTAAAAATGGTGGTATTTGTCCATCCTGCATCCTCCAGAAATAATATATAAGTTTTTAGAACTGCCATCTTTAACTGGGCTTGTACACACTGTTATTTAACAGATCTGACTCTGCTTTCTTAAAACATCAGCACACACCTGCTTACTGAAATACACACACACTACTCACCTCAGCTGTGCAGAATTGCCAATTGCTCGCACAAGATCATTAAAACAACACTTTGTAACTTCAGTCAGGCTCTGTGAATTCACCAGCATCATTAGTAACTTGGTTGATGACTTCAGTGAGGTTGATTGGGTTGGGTCTTCATGGATATTTATTGTATTGTGTTTCTTTTCTCAAGTCAAAATTCTCAGAGAGAACAATTTATTGGACTTTTTAAAGCCTGATTAAAACACTGATATCAGCTGAGATGAGTTTGATGTTACCCACTATTTTCATTTGACAAGATATGCCATAGTTTTGAAGAAAATCATATATCTATTTGAACAGGAAATGGCAGCTTTGATTATAGTTCCTTTCAGGCTAAGAGAAGAATGCATGGAGAGAAGCAAATTTCCTAAGTTTCCATAATGGAAATCTAAAGTGTTCCCAGCAAATAATTGCAATGAAAAGGTACATTGGAATAAATATTAAATTCAGTCATGCTTATGACTGGAAGGCCACCCATGCAGCCTCAGCATCAAATATAATAACGTTTTTTCCTGATGTTCTCTTTCCTTAGAGATTCAATCAATCTATTCTGCCAATTAACAACTGATTTTTATCTCAGAACCAGTTTCTCCTGGATATTAATACAAGTTCATCAAATTGATGCATGTTCCTCGGCAGCCAGTCAGCAGCTGGCAGTGAACCTATATGAGGTGAGAGAGGATTTCATGATCCCTTGGGTGGCCAGAAAAGCAAGTGAACTAGGGGTGGCATTAGGGAATAGTGCCTGAACTGCCCATTTGGCTGTTAACTATTGTTAAAGGTGTCTCCAAAACACACAACATCCTAAACAGAAATAAACTTGTCACCAACAACTGAGACATCTACCACATCTACCCTTTAATTAATGGAAGCGTGAAGGGTGTTTTAACAATCTGGAGGCTGCTTATGGTTATACATCAGCCAACATATCAAATTAGAACTATTCTAGGAGACTCCATCAATTGTCTGGGTTGAACAACTAGTACTGCTTTAGCCATCAGAGCTTAGCAGCCGCTACTTATTAAAGCTGCCTGCTTAAAAACTCACACTAATTTCTATTGTAATTGCATCTATTTCAATGGACTGGACATTTGCCATTGTGTGACAGAAAAAAAATGGCCTTAGCCAGTTCAAGAAGAATAATGCAAATACAGAGTTATCAACCTACTTGATAGCTGATACAATAGTACTTTTACTTTGGACCTACCCATGATGAATACTGGCTGCAGAAAGATCTGCAATTTTCTAAAAAAAGAACTACAGAATCCAACTACAGAAACTCAATATAGGCTAGCATATAAATCACTAGACTGAAACTCAGGAGATGCTCCACTGGCTCTTCCACTGGAATACTGAATGACTTCAGACAAATTCTTTTGCCTTTCTTGCCTAAGTTTTACAGAATGTGGAATGGAAATAGCAATATTTTACTTCTACTCAATTTATTTGAGATTTATAAATTTAAAAATATTGGAAATGCTAGCTGTTTATGTATTAGATATGTAGAAACTGACCAAATGATGCTAATTAAATATTTTTAATTTTTTAAATTGAAATAATGTGTTACTATAAACAGATTTGTCCATCTTATAATAAAACACACATCTCTATAGAAAACTTCTAAAGAAAAGGCAAAATGGACTCCAAAACCAAGGCAGCATAAGGAATGGACACAATCTACAAAGAACCGTCCATGCAGAGAAATCTTTAAAGCTTGTGAGCCCATACTAGTGAGTCTGATAGACTTTCCTGAGATATTGTCTTCTAAAAGCAGAGACAGCAAAATACTTGGCATGCTCTGTTGATAGAATAAACATCCATCCAATTCTAATGGCTGACTTCATACAGGTATTCTGGTAATTACACAAATACAAGTATTTGAGGAATTAACTAAATTTGTTAAGACTTATTGTACTCGCTGTACTTAGTTTACACAGTCCTTATTCGTAAACCCTAAGACTTGATCACAACCTTAGCTAAAACTTATTCCAAGGAAAGTCTTCCTGCCAAAGGCCCTCTCAGCAAAAGGACAGCTGATTAGCTTCATGGTAGATGTGGGTTTTGCCACTATACAAGGGGCAAAAGTATTTTTAAAATAAAATCAAAAAGATTTCTGAATCAACACAGCAAGAAAAAGAACATCAGCACAGATAAGAACAGGCAGTTTAATCACTACAGAGATACAGAGAGGTAAATAATATACCATAAATTAAAAGTAAGAACAAAGATCTTCACAAATACCATATTTCCAAAGCCCTCACACAACCAAATGAGACTGCAGGAACAGCTAGTAGCAATACTACACAATATTTCACCTAAAACTTGATGGCTAGAGGCTGCTTATATGAGGTAGGAGAAGACAGCCATTACCACCCAGGAGCTGGTTGGTAGATATAAAAACATCCTGACTTGATGGGACATGGAGACTATGCACTGCCTCTACTGGGGTAAAAAATAAAGGCTACAAACTCAATGGCTTACAATCTGAAATCTCTCCTTAGTGCTAAAATAAATAAATAAGCAAAACAAAACAGCAACAAAAAAAGATCCTGATGGGTTTGGACTCTGTTCAGCTCCCATCCCGAGTGAAGTTGACAGCTGGGGACTATCAGCAGAACCACAAGAGAGTGAGGATTTCCTATGCACAAGCCACTGCCACTCCACATCCCAGCCCCAGAACAAAACATTAGATCAGGACATCAGGAAGTTCTTGTCATTAGGCAGTCACCTGGAAACAGATACTGAACAGATCTCTTCAGCCACTGGAAACACTGGCTGATTGCTGGATAACACTTAGCACTACAAAGTAAATAGCAAAAGGACTAAAAAAATCTCCTAAGGTAAAAAGACAGAAGGATCATAAATAGTGCTTTCTTTCGAGACTGCAAGCAATGAGTGACAGCAAGACAGACACCAGGCAGAATGCAGTTTCATTCCTGACAACACAGAATTAAAAAACCTTAATGTTTTTAACAATTTTCATTTAACTCTGGCAAAGGAAGTTATCAGAGCAATTGTGTTAAATGTGCCATGCATGATCAAGACTTAGCGTCTCATAAAGAAACAGATTTAGGGATTTAATGTTGACCAAAGACTAAAATCTGTAAACCCTGGTAACCTCCCTTAACCAGGTAAATTCTGGTAAACCTGTTAGAAACCTGTGACACAAGGCCAATATCGATGAGAAGAAACTTTGAACTATTCAGTATCTGAGAGCCAAAAGAAGGTTATTGAAGACTTGTTGGAAAACCAAAACATGTAGAGGAACACTTTTTTTTAATCTAATTGTCTAAGCCAGTAGTTTGAGAATGTTATTGGCACAGATGACCAAAGAAAATCTCAAGATCTTTAAAGAGTTGTGAGGCAGAAAAAATTCATTACAACTCATTGTCATGAGGTGCTAGGGCAAGAGAAACAAAAGCTGCTGCCTTGGCTGTTTTGTGACTTCCTTGAGACAATTCTGCTGGCAGATTTTACACCCAAGTACTAACACAGATTATGAGATAGCTCATGTTTCTGCCAGGAGTGCCAGTGCAGGGCTCTCCAGTGGAAGCAGCCTGCAGTACAGAAGGCTTAGGACTGCTTGTCTCCTCTGTTCCAGAAGAGCAGATTGCTATAAACCTTCAGTATCCTTAAATATAAGTGCATTCTAGTGAAAAATGAGAGAGGTGGCATGGCAGAGCTGAGTCCTCAAGGGCTGAGTTTCTTAGATTGTAATTTTGGGCAGACTGCAGTGAAGCAACCATTGTGCATGCATATATCTCCTGAATATGCCATGCCCTGTGAGGGATGTGGGACACACCAGATACATGATTTGGTAGCTTTTCACCCAGTTGGAGGGGACTGTAATTTTGGCTGTCTGTAGCTATCTTTTGTGGCTTTAGACTTACTGTATCTCAAAATCCAACAAAATATGTAAGGACAGCCCTTCAATTATATCCACTTAGAGGGAAGAGCAATTCAGGACACTGCTGCCCCATCATTGCAGCACAGCAAAGCTCAGAAAAATCAGAAATTCTGGGTATCTGCTCCAACAGAGCACTCATGTTGGGCTAGACTTCCACAGCCAAGGTTTCCATTTTTTATATGGTGCAGCCAATATCAGGAAAAGCAAGTATTTTTCACACAACAAAAAACAAAAACACCAACCCAAACAAATAAAAATAAAACAAAAACAAACAAACAAAACCAACAAAAAACACCCCCAAAATCCAGCCCAAAAATAAACAAACTAACCAAATTATAAACCCTATTAAGACATGGCATTTTTACATTATTCACTCAGCTCAGTGCTTTTCTGAATCTTTTCGCCATTGCATTATCAAATCCTGTAATAATACCACTTTATTTAAGGTATTCTCTTCATATGCATTAGAACACTCATTCCCTAGAGCTGTTATTCCTGGGAAAATGAGAAACAGGGGAAAGTTATTTTTTCCAGCTCTTTACTCCTTTGCTCAGTCACTAAGAGAAAGAAACAACCACATCAAAATTAACAAGGTTAGAAGGCAGAGAGGAAGATAAAGGCATGCACAGATCTAGAACCTGAAGATACATAACCACATACTTCAGATGAGTAGTAAAAAAAGGATGTTGAAATTAAGTATGGCTTTTTCCAGTCTAGATCTATTAGAACAGAGCAGTCTTCTGTGTATGGCATTGTCTTGTCCCTTACCAAAAGCATTTACAAAATTCTCCCAACTTCACAGCAATGTTATCAGAGAATGTATATAGTCTATTTTTAAAAAAATCTTTTTCTAAAGCAAAATAATTCCTGTTGAACTGTGGAAGAAAAAAAAATCCAAAAGTAATTTTAATCAAATAAATTACAACAATATTACTTAACAATATTTTTTAAAAAATATTGGTAAGTAAAGGAAAGAATATGCCTGTTCTTAATTTCATTTGGTGCCATGATAAAGTAGAAGCACTGGAAAGTGGTAATCACAAGAGTAATTTTAACTGCACACTATAATATGCTGGAAGTGACTTACAATGGCATCATTATGCAAAGTCTATTATATTTGTCAAAGCCTTTTAAGTAACAGCAATGGAAACAGTGAGAAGAATAGCAAGATGGGCCATCAGATGAAGAAGGAATCTTACTCTGTGGAAAAATATTTGCACACCTCTTTTTGAATCCTTTCATGATAGTTTTAATGTTAGGGCTTCTGCAGGGAAACAAACACTTGTAGTTATTATATGGGTCAAGGCTCATTTTTTAGGAGCTAACACCTCCCTATATGAAATTACAAATTTGTAAGACAGTGCAGAACCACTTAAGCAGCTATTCTTAGAAAACAAGATTCTTATCTTATCAAACACTTCTTGATACTTTATGAAGTAAAAAGTCAAAGGACATTAAGAATCACAGAAGAGAGACTGTTTAAAATACAGGACACCTAACCACTCATCTGGATTATACTATCCAAAATCACTGCCCAAATGGAAAAATCATGTCCATTTTTAAAATAGCATTAGTACACAGTGATTTTTAATTTTTTTTTTTATGGAATCAACCAGAAAAACTATTCCAGCTTACCAATCACAATACTTTCTACCCCAACCTATTATCTCTGCAAACCAGTAGCCCAAAACCACTTACCCAGCTGTTTAGAATTTGTGCAGAAATGTCTTAAATGGATGGTACCTTAGTATCTCTTACCAGTATTTAACATAAACAATTACACAAAACATAAAGCAGTCTGATCAATTAAGCAGGAAATCAGGGACTATAGAGTTCTTTGAGATCTATGTATTAAAGACACTTGGAAGAACTGGGTATTATTCTTTCTGGAAACTGTTTTTCAGTATGTTACAAGAAGACAAAATTAACCATATTCTTAATTCCTCTGAAATATAACAGGTTTCAGAGGGGGAAAAAAAGCACTGTAGGAGTAATGCAAGAAGCAGCATGAGTAGGGTTATAATCCCTCTCAGTTTTTAAAGTCACATACCCAGTCCTGGATACACAGGTGTGCACCTGCCTTTTGCATTTTGTAATAACATTAAGTCTCCCTAACAGTATGTTTGAAGTAAGTATGTCCACACTGAAATCAGTTCCAATCATATCCACACAAGAAATGGCAGAAGAGGCTTTAAAAAGCAGACTTGCTATATTTTCAGTAGAGCCAACCCTCAAAACTCCTTTTCCACTGCAATGTACAGGATAGAGATTCACAAAACCCATACATATAGCAGTCCCTCACTTCTCCTCTAGCATTTACACGCATTCAAAAAAGTGGTTTTTTTAAAGATAAAAATCATTTTCCTTACATTTAACTCTATGTTTTTTGTTCCATTTAAAAACAGCAGCAAAATTAAATATTTTCCTTATGAAAAAAACTACTGATTGCATGCATTGTAAACATCAACAGCTACTAAAGACATCTCCTAGATTTCATGTCCCCATTGTGTGATCCAGAATCCTAATTTGTCTAATGTACAATATAAGCAAAGCAAAACTGCACCGCAGAAATCTGAACTCCCATTTCAGCTGCTCTTAATTTACCTTTTATAACCCAAAGCAGGGCCTGAGATTGGCACTCCATGCTCCCACCACCTTTTGGGTATAGCAAAATCCAGTCATGGATACTCTACTTAGACAGAATCAATTCTTTCTGTACTTAATATCAAATAATGTGAACTAAATATATCTGATCTTCTTCTCCATTAGATCATGCACTCCTGAAAAGCTATGGCAGAATTTGCATTCAAGATGCTGACCAATAATGTGCGTTTTAACTTACTGTGGCAAATAAAACTTTGTGCCATATGGCTGATTAGAGATATTCTCTCTCTTTTTCTTCTCCTCTAAACAGCTGGGTGAGTAACAAAAAGCAAAAGACAGTCAGCAGCTGCACACTGTTATCATTACTTTGATACTGCTTGAAGGAATCTAAGGCTTCCACAGGTATGCACCTGAGATTAGAGGCAAAGAATTTTCCTCTCTAAATATGAGAGGAAACAGCTATGGGAGTTATAATTATGTTTTACAGGTGTCATCAGAACAATGCTTCCAAATTTTACCCAGAACAAACATACCCTCTTTCCATTTTGTGATCGAATTTTTCAAAGACCTTCAGGGAAAAGATATTATTGTACAAAGGCAACAACAGTGAGTAAATAAGTATAAAGGCAAACACTTCTATTGCAGACTTCCCAACTTTATCTATCTCACCTATGCAACTTTAGTAGTGATCCAACAGGATCTGCAAACAGAGCATTAACTGTTCAAGCCCTGTGTTTGATTACTGTATACCAGGGAATCCCAGGCTGGAATGCCACTGCACCCCCACAGATGGCACAAGTTGATAATCAGAGGAGAATTAATGAGCCACGTGCCTCTGGCTCCTCATTAGTCAAAAGGTATTTGGAAATTATAATGGCTGAAGGAACTTCATCTGATATTACCTTCTTTGCACCCAAAGTTTTAGTGGCCACACAATGCCTGAGCTGAGTGTCAGCTGCAGCTGGGGCTGAGTGGGGACAGGGAATTTGAAACAGGTAGAACATGCTGCAAAAGCAAGTTACATGGTGGGCACCTCTGGCCACACAGCCCACTTCTACCATTCCATCTGAAAGGGAATGTAGCTGATAGCGCTGAAGGGTAACATATTTTAAGTGTTTTATTACTGTTTTATTATAAATATAAAAAATAAACAAACAAAAAAAAAGTCCCCAAAAAACAACCAAACTAAACCACAAACTACTGCGATCGTAAAGATGCTTATTATGCAACTGCAGCTGTGTTACCTCCTCTCCCTAAGGTAAGTGACCCCACCTGTAGAAGGAAAGGAGGAAAATTCTGTTTTCAGATTTCTCCTTCAGGGACCTGGAGACTACGTTTGGGTTTGGACTTTGGATGGTGGTTCTTCGTTCTACATTAAAAAAGTGCATGGGAGGAAACTTTCCCAGAACAGCACAGTAAAAGTGAACAATACAGTATCTATAAGAAAAGCTAATCTTTTCCCATTATATCTTTGCATTTAAAAAGAGCTTAGGATGATTCTCATCCAGTCATCATACTAAAAGTCACCACTAGAGCTACGCACTCAGTCACAGGGTTAAGAATTTTGAGTTCATAATAAAAAATGTGTAAAGCAGCACAATTCAAAGGAATAGTTGTTCAAATTTCACAAGCTACTATATTGCCTCATGTAACTCATGAATAGGAAAAATAAAACCCATTGGGTATATAAGGTTTCCAACTAATCAGGGAATGACAATTACAGTGCAGCACTAATTGTGGTCTTTGTGAATACTGAAGGTCTTTTTCTATGCACACAGATACATTTTCAGGACAGAAACCACCCTTTTATTGTTGGAAAGCACCTAGAAATCTCTGGACACTACTCTACCAGCAGCTGTGTTATTTTTCTTTAAGTTTAAATTATTGCACATGGCTATCGTTGCTAGGTAGGACTTGGCTTCCAGCTTTGTAACACTGATGGCTGAAGTCTGGGCTGGACTAAGAAACAAGCAAAAATTCAGAGGTGAAAATTACCTCTGTGGGGGTGGTTTGTATTTGTTAATGCCTTTTAAAAATTGTCTTGGATATTTGCTTCAGCAAGGTATTACCAGTCTCTGCTCTCCAGGCATCCTAGCACTTGTACTCTTGTTGCTTTCAAGTTCAGTGTCACCAAGATACTTTCAGGCAACAGATCATCTAATAAAGAACAATATGATGTCAGTGTGTAATGACTTCTTGAGAAAGAGTGATGTTATTCAGCAATACAAAGAGACAGATTCACTTTCTTCTCAGATAAACAACTTGGTAATGAAAGATTTTTTTAGAGGTATAGAACAACTGAAGGAAATTTAAAGGGGCATAGCAACTTGTATGTTAAAAAGCCCAAACACCCAAATTTTAAATATTAATAACAGACAGAGCCACTGATTCCATTTCTATTGACAGGAAATTAAAAAATAAACACATAAAAATTCATACAAGGATTTAAAAAAAACATTATACAATGACAGACACTGAAGAAAGGAGTCTTTCTCAAAACACAACGTTTACAGAAAAGCAGTAAAAATTATCACTATGCCCATGTTTGTACTAAACTCACATTTGATATAACTGATTAACATATAGTGGATGGCACTGGTACCTCATGCAGGATTGGAAGTTTTAAACTACAAATGCTACAAGAGTGTACCTTAATAGGCACACAACATACAGCAGCCAAGCAGTGTCAGGAAGGCTTGAAGTGTACCTGTCTTACATTTTTACTATGCTTTAAGTTCCCTACACTGTCCAACAGTACTAAACATCTGCACTGTAAATGCAAATCAGGTCCAAATCCTGAATATCTGTATTTTTTAATACACTAATGCCACCAGCACTCCGCATGTAGCAAAAGGATGGTCATTACAAAAAGATATCATGAACCATTTTTAAAAAGAATACATTTACATTTACCACAATCTTATTGCTAGTCTTGGTTTTGTTCTTTAATAGTGCTAAATAGTCACTTGGGAAAGCATGTTATGTACAAACAGTGCACACACAAGCTTAATTCTTCTGCAACTTCAGACAGGAGTGTAAAAAGCAAGCTGGAGTCCAAAGGCAAGGAGGTAGAGCTCTAGTAAATCTGATGCAAAACCTAATCTGTCTTTTGTCTGTACAGTCTGTGGAATATTTGAAAGGGAAGAAAACACACCAGCAAACATTGCATGTTACTTATCTCAAGGGAAGTTCTGAATTTTTGATCACACACCCAGTCACAGATAATCAAAGGAAGGATCTTGCAAACCAAAAGAATTTCAGGGCAGGACATCTATTTCTCCATCCCTCTCCCTTCATATAGGTTGCATTCCACCTTATCAGCAGCCTATGTTACACATTATAAGAGTCTAAGAAAGTAGTAGAGGCAATATTTATATCACCAAAAACTATTTCTAATGCTTCTTCTGTGCATGCTTTTCTTTAGTATGAAATGGAGTGGATGGACAACTTTTGTGGTTTCCTCTCACTCCAAAGTGCAGTGCTTCTTTCCTAGTGCACAATCCTGCAAGTTTTTTAGAGAAGTGACATTCCTGTTGTTGGCACTGTCACAGGCAGACAAACCCAGCTAGCTCAGTGCTAACTGCCTACTGAGTTTCATCATTGGTGTGAGACAGGGTGGCACTGACAAAATACCAACCACGAACCTGGAAGACTCTTAGTTCACACTCATTCCCTCCTAATTTATACTTCAAAAGATGATATTAACTGGTATTAGAACATAAAATTATTCTGTTTTTAATTCATAATTGTAATACCAGTTAAGAATGCAGTAGCAGAAAATAAAATCAAAAATTAACTATAAAACTAGCTGGTAAAATAAAACACGTAAAACACCTACATAATAACTTTTACATGCTCGAAAGCTGTGGTAAATGATCAGAATTGTACAGTGTTACTTTAAGACAGTGAAGGGTTGATGAGGCTGGTTGAGAAAAGCATGAACAGGCCTATCTTGCTTATCTTGCACCTGGTTCAAGCAAAGTCTCAGAGGTCTCAGCCCTCATGGCTGTTTCAGTGAGGCACAGGAGAACATCAAGACTCTGTACCAGCCAAAAGCCACACTCCCTTCTCTGTGAAAAACAACACTTGTTATAAATCTGTTTCATTAAGGAGATAAGGGTGTGCACAAAGACCCTCTGATGAAGGTCAGAAAGCCTTTGCTGCTGCCTCAGTACGTGGAGGAGGAGGGCCAAAGTGTTTGTTCTACCTCTTTGTCAATTATAAATTCTGACAGGGTAACGGAGACTCTCATTAAGCTCCATTAACATATTGACTTACACATCCCTGAGGACTCAAATGAAGGAGAACATGGGACATGCAATGCATGTATGACCAAAGTCACCAAACCCTGTCCATAACATGCAATTGTTCCATCCCCTTGGGGCAGACCAAAATTTATAATATAAAAGGGAGGCTTGAGAACACAAAAGGCCGGAGGAGGAAACCACCTCTGGAGGAAGAAAACTTCTCTAGAGGAAGAAAACATCTCTGCCTGCTCAGGATCAGCCAGCAGACCGTGTCTCTGCCCCTCTCCTGAAGGTGAGTCTTTAGGTGAGCACTGCGCCTCCAACTGCGTTGGAGCACTCTCGGGAACATTCATTTGATATTTATATTTATAGCTATGAGAATCTTGCTGTACTTTCTGCCACAACACACGTCAGCGCTCTGTAGCCAGTGCATTTGTCACTGGCATTTGGGAACCTGATTTCCTGTTGTTTCAATAAGCCTTCAATAAGCATTTGTGGAGCTGGATCAGGCAAAGTCCTTATTGAACAAGATCAGACTTATGGTACTGGACTGATAACTGCACTAACAGCACTTCTGTACTCCTGCAAGTTTTTCTTTTGAAGTCAAACAGAGCTGGAGGGTTAAACTGGCTAAAGTGAAGCCCAGCCGCACCCAACCCCTCTGCTCTCTGAGGACTGGCTGGGACACAAGAGGGTTTATTTTCTGCTAAATACCCATAGCCTTAATGCAACAACAGCTCACTCATCCTTCCACAGCATAAATGTCAACTGTCATATTATCCCTCAGAAAAGAATCCAACTGTCCCATAATTTTATTTTTTTTAATGGAGGAGTTTAATTACAAGGATACTAATTTTCTGGTAATATTTTAAGAGTAAAAAACATTATTCCTTTAAAGTATAATTACAGTTACAACCTATTTCCTTTAATCCTTTTTCTTCGGTATGATTCCACATCTGAAGCTGACAAGCAACATTATGCAGTTGCTTAAATATAGTTCAAGATAAAACTAAGGAAGCCACTTTATCTACTTAATATATAGAAATGACAAAATTAACCAGCTCAAATGTGGGTTTTCATTTTTTTTTTTTTAAATTAAGAATTTACAGAATTATTTTAAATTGATCTGATGACTTACATGTTGTTTCTATTATAGGACCTACCCATCAGTGACTGTTTTGAAAATTACTGAATGGAACCCAGTATCTGAAATGACCACTATTAAAGAGTCTGCCCTATTTATTTTTTTTTTAAATCTGACCTTTTGTATCTTTATTCTCAATTCAGTAACCTTAATTTTCTTTTTTGGTTTGTCTCCTATGGACTTTCCTTCGAACACAGCAACAACGAAAACAGTTTTGAGACATAACCTTCTGTACTTGCCAAAATTTACTCTACAGTTTAAGAAAACCCTGCTACTTAATGTCTGGTATTTTCTTTGGCTACAGAACCCTTTGAAATTCTGACTAGAGCTGTGAAAACCCAGATGATGAACAAGCACAGTAGTGAAGTGTATTGAGGATTTAACTTCAAAAAATTTTCCCAAGTTTTCTAGGCTCACTAGCCTCATCAAGCTAAATTCAAGTCAGCAGTGCTGTTCAAATACAAGTCAGGAAGTAAAAAATATAAAAATGTTTATTCAGTCAGAATTCTTTCAATAGAAAGCACAGGAGCTTAATGCCAGCCAAGGGCAGAAAATTACTAAAAGCCCAGTAAGACAACATCAATGGATCACACATTCACACTCACCTACCCTCTGACTGTGGTACCTGGACATCTTTCATTCACAGTAAAAACTATACTTTTGAAACACTGTAAATTGCATTTTTTACACTGTAAAAAAAAATTCTAATCAATTCCACTCAAGTTGGGCTGATAAGAGATCATTTCATGCACTTTTGGGAAAAAATGATATGAAACTAGTGTCCTACACACTCCAGTTCTCCACAGCTTTGCACAATTGTTTATATTTTTGCAAAACACATGTAAACTGGCACAAAGTGCTACCGTTCTTATTTGTCTTTATTTCCCACTGTTAGGGGGAGCAGCTTAAAAGCAGAAGACTGACGGGAAGGGCTGTAAATCACTCCAGTGACCTTGCAACTGGGAATAACCCTAGATAAACCAGTGTGAACAGCATGGACCAAGTGTAACAGTGCCTGCATCTCCACTTCTATGCCCCTGCCTGGGTGTTGCTTCAGGGATCCCTGATTAGTGAGGTAACAGAAATAAATTTATTCTTTGTATTCTAGCCCTGACTTTGTGGTTATCCCAGCTGTCTGCCTGTGCCCACTCCCACATTTGACACAGTTGGCAGCATCTAGGAACAACCATGTCGTGGCTAGCAAGAAGGTCAAAAAAACCAAAAAAGCTGAAAAAATTGAAAAAATCAGGGGCTGGAGAGGCTGTGGTGGTGAATCCCCACATTCCAGGATGGCCCAGCACTGAGCGCTGGACCCCTGTGGCCACTTTCCTTGCCACGATGGCTAGTCCAGAGACATGGCCCGAAATAGATGACGGGGTGGTGGTGAACCCGCACAGGGTTGAGATCGCCATGCGCGGGCTGCCCTGGAAAGGGGCATCCAAGTCTTCCCGCAAGCTGGCAGGGAGGCTGGGCTGGCTCTTGGCCACGGGGCTGAGAGCTCTGGACAGGGAGGTCATAGCCCTGCAGAGCAAGGTGAGCGAGCTGGAATTGGTCACCTACGCCCGAGCTCGCGACTGCGAGGCCATAGCGCTGCAGAGCAAAGTGAGGGAGCTGGAGCTGGTCACCTACGCCAGAGCGCTGGAGCGGGAGGTGACAGCGCTGCTGGGCAAAGTGAGAGAGCTGGAAAGGGAAGTTGTGACTTTACGGGCTTCAAAGATTGCACATGAAGTAACCACCACTCAAGCAGAGCAGTGCTATGAGCAGCAATGCACTATACAGCAGCTGGTGTCACCCAGGCATAAATATGTGGAAAATAAGGTGTTGATCTCGCAAGTTCGTGCTCCAACTATGAACTCTTCACGGGATCCCAAGGAATTGGATGGAAATCTTTGGGGTGAGTACTCAGACTTTGAGATTGAGATTTAGCCAGATTTAGCAGATAGTAGGGTGGCATAGATCACACGCATTTACACTCTGAAAGAGTTCCAGTCATGCACTCCTAAACAAGGAAATTCTTTTTAATTACTAATAATAATTTTAGATTATATAGTCTCATGGGGATTGTGGCTGATGACTGGATCAAAAAGCAAAAAAAAAAAAGTAGAAACCAACCTGTAGAATTTTGGTCCAAGTTATTCCAAGGCACCGCTACACATTGTGGGAAAATGAATTAAAGATGTAGATTGGGCACTGCAAGAAACTAAAGAATTACAGGCCAAAATAGCATGTACAAAACAGTACAAAGCACAGTGAGAATATCTTTAAAAATAATAGAAAGTAGAAAAATCTTTAAGATGGTGCCTTTCCCAAAATATTACCCACAGAGGAAATTGAACTGTTTATACCAATGGATTGTGCAAGCTCTTAATCTAGATGTGATCATTCATATAATAACTTCTGACAGTGCAGTATAGCTGCCTCTATCTTCTTCCTTTTATTCTATATCCTCTGTTAATATTGTATTCTCAAGTGCTTGTATTTCATGTACCTTTGATGACTTCCTGTGCCTTATCTAGGGGGGGATGCACTAGAACTACGTTGTTGGTGTCGCAAACCCAACATCCAGTCAAAGTTCAATCTGAAATAGCACAAGCCACACCTCTCCAGTCTGTGTGGCCAGTTACCCCACCTCCAGTTACCAAGCCTGGAGCAATATTAGCTGAAGGAGCTGGAGCAACCACATATGTACCACTGGACAGAGATGACACTCCTGTTTTCCTCCACAGGCTGGTTTGTTGTGCTTTTTAGGCTTGTACTGTAAGCACATATCTTGGATACAATTCTGCAAAATCAATATGTAAATACTTGTGTGTGGTTGTTTTTTACTGTAACTAACTTGTCATTATTCTTTCTCAGAAGTGTCTGTAGAGCAGGTGATGTGTGCCCTCATGAGAGCTTTAACTTGGATATCCAAGGCAGCTGTTGCCTTATATTTGGGAGTAACTGCTGCACACTGTGAACCTTGTAGCACTGGTTACTGGAGAATTACATCCCCCTTCAACATCACAAACTGTTCTGATTTTGGAGGCATGTGCTGCTTTGACCTGGCTGCAGAACCATTTGGCGTGGAGAATATCATTCAGTATCTGAAGGACTACAAATCACAACTACCAGTGATGCCTGACAGGAGGGGTGGGACACTTGACTCAGAGCATTATATGCTTATTTGTTTATTCCTTTTCCCCTGTGCTTAAGTGCCTCTGTAAATCCCCCATCCCACGTTTCCAGCCCTAGCAGCAGTGGTCTCTTGAGCAGGGGGGTGGAAAGTTGGCAGGAACGGGTAAAAAAGCGGAAGACGGGCGAGGAGGACTGTAAATTGCTCAAGTGACCTTGCAGCTGGGAATAACCCTTGATAAGCCAGTGTGAGCAGCAGCCAGTGATTCCCTGGCATGGACTGAGTTTAACAGTGCCTGTGTCTCCTCTGGTGTGCCTCTGCTTTGGGGATTCCCTGGTTAGTGAGGTAGTAGAAATAAATTTACTCTTTGCATTCTATCTCTGAGTTTGTGGTTGTCCTGGCTGCCTGTGTCAACTCACACCCCCACTCACTGTGCATAGGTGTCAGTGCCAACACACTGCACAGGGGAGCAAAGAATCAGGCCCCACAGCCTCTGAAGACACATTAGTACAGGCTCCTGTGAAAGGATAAGCAAGGACACTAAAACCACTGAGGAAAAGAACAATAATGTTTTTCATTGATAATGCTATACATGTTCTTAGTAATGAGTCTCTCAACTCACTCTAAGTGAAGCAATTGACATGTTCTTTAGATAGAGCAACAGTACAAATACAGCTGTGTATATCTGACACACAAGCGTTTGATTTTGGACTTGCTGAATGTTCAGATAGTTGATGAGATCACTTCACTGTTGCTGCACATAAAAAGCAAGGTATCTGCAGCATATCTAATTCTGATACTAATCATTCTCCTCAGCAGACTGAGAACCTGCATCAGGGTCACTCCTGTGCATCTTATTTTTGCCCTCAGATATGTTTGCAATAAATTGCTATTCACTACAGGGGAGCTGGGAGGAGAATGCCTGGGAATTGATGGGCATCAATTGTACCCACAGCTGTGAGTTCTTCAGTTCTGGCTGCTGCAAACATACTTTCAGGTCTTTTCACAGTTCTTTCAGTGCAAAAGAAATGGAGCCTATTCCTTGGTGTTACTTCAGCAGTCTCACTGGCTTCAGCTTCTCTCCCCATGTTCAGACAGCCATTGAACCTGTCACCTATATGAAGACTGAGAGTAGAACAAGCAAGGTAGTGCAATCCTGCCATCAGACACTCTCTTAAATATAGACAAGCTTGCTGCATTGAGTTTTTATATAAAAGGTAGGGCAAATGTTGTGTGGTGGGTAAGTCAGTAACATAGATTCCCTTGTATAATAATATTTTCATATCTTTCCCTGGTCTGGATTTCACAGGTACCACTGTGCTATTGCATTGCCTAACTCATATGGCCTTGTCCCTTTAGTGTCAATGAAGGTGAGTTTGGTTTTCACTACAAAGTATCACTATGTTCAGCAATAAGACTTAAAAAAGAAACTGTCAAAGAGACAGTAATAGAAAGTGTTCTGTATTTGTTCAGTACTCCTGCTTGCCCTTTTCAGTAATGTCCACTTTCATTCCTTAACCCTTTCTCAACCAAAGTTTGTTGTAATTATAGTGGTCACCATCAAAAAGTCAGCATTTACACACAGTTACTACAGAGCAGCATCTGAGCAACCACAGGATTGTTTCTACACAGAATAGGAAATAACTGTGGTGATACTGATATCATTGAGTGGTAAATGTGGTTCTATGTTGCCTTAAAGTTCTTCACTGTACTGGCACCATACCTGTTTCAAGTTACTTTTTCAGTGACAGAATAACAAGAAATAACAAGGAATATATTAATCATAGCAGATATCTACTTGATTAAAGATACATGTACATACCACATACCTAGACCCATAAGATCCATAAGATTAAAAGAAAGGCACTGGAATATTCAAAATAACAGTAATTGTCAACTCCCACTTCTGTAATTCTTCCTCTTTACATATATGGCATCTTTATAAACCCATCTATTTCCAGTTGCTAATCAAAATCAAATATGTTCTGTTCTTTCATTGAATTCTCTACAAATTATGAAAACTGGCTTTTTTTTGTTGTTGTTGTTCACAGAAACCTTTGAATCATCTTTTGGTCTCAGTCATATCATACCTGGTATTCCATAAATCTCCAAGGAAAGTGGGAAGTGTTTAAGATGGATGCTTAAGACATTTCAGAAAGTCTTTTCAGATTTGTTTCTGTCCCTCTCTGAACAGTTTTGTTAGATCATTAAAAGGGAAAAATATGCAGTTTTTGATAAATAGGCTACTCTCCTACCTTGGTGTTAGATAAGGTGTGAATAGACCAGTTTTCAATTATGTTAGAATATGATATATGTGGTAAGGCATTCCTTAAAATGCGATGAAGAGGTTATCTAAAAAGAGACACAGGAGGAAAACATGGCTGGAACTCAAGAGAGAAATGAACAGGAAGCACAGCTGACAGAAGTATGACTGTATAAATCCCACTTAGAGACATTCTTGCAAAGCACATTTAAAAAATAAATAGCAGTAACTCAACTGCATGTTTAGTGATTTTTCTTGGGAGATCCTTAATATTAACACTGCAGTGTCTCTGCTGATTTAGAAAGACCAGAAATTAGCTCAAAACACCAGACATGGCCCAGAAGTCCCATCCTTAATTCTGCCTCTTAGTCTTTAGTTTAACATTTCAACAAGGCCCAAAGTATGGCCACTCCACTGTGTGACTGAGGCTGTCCATCACTGGGCTCTTGGGAATGTCACACTCCATGTGACTGATTTGCACAAACAGAAAATTCCACACTGGTATATCACCCTCTCCTTGGACCTCTGCCTAATGCTTCCTTCCCACTCACTCTTGATAATACTCACTGACATGCTAGCCTGTGAAACTGCAGCCAGGCTCCTGGGAGTCACAGAAACTCCAAAGTAACTTTCCCAACACACTGAGACTGTCTAACTGCAGCTAGCCCAGGCAGAGAGGGCTCAGAGTGCCTGAAGGGAGCCTTCACCACAAATATGGGGGAGCAAAAAGTTGGTATAGCCAACTAGATCAAGTCAAGATATCACAGGTTCAGGCTGGATTTGCTAGTGATAAGGGTGAAGGGATGCTCCACAGATGGGAAGAGTGTTAGCCACAGCTTCTTAAATTCCACTTGATTACCTCCCACTGATGCAGGTACAAACCCATCAGTAACAACGGCCCTATCACAGTTTCTCAAGAACCCTTCAGATACAGCTATCAAATGGACATGGAATGGAACAGAATTCATGTATTTTACACTCAGAAACTCTCTCTGCACCTTTCATGGAACTGGAAGAGCTACCAACCTCTGGTGCAAGCCAGCCTGCATAGTAGGGACTGCAAGGAACAAACTCATTTCCAGCGACCACAGGCA
>NC_085056.1:14768856-14811356 GCF_963662255.1 Cinclus cinclus | reverse complement strand
AGTATGAAATTAGCTCTTGCCTGTTAGCTTTGTTCCTACATAGAATTTTCTAATGTGTCTCACCAGCAATAAATTGCAAAAGAGGCTATGACTCTAAGAGTAGACTGTGTTTCATGGGTATTTAAACAACAGCATTAAGTACTATAGGAATCTGTGGAATGTGGAGTGCAGATTTATGCGTCTTAACAATTTCTTTACTGGTTTGTAATAAGCCAACAAACTAACACTATTTTTATATTAATTTGGCCTCAGAAGTACAGTATACTGGAGCATGACAAGAACAACAAAAGTAAACTGGCACATACTTAATAACTGTAACAGTGAATTGCCTGCAATACTAAAATATTTATCGAAACTGGGGGAAAAAAGCTAAGAAGAATTACCCTCAACAGCCTGCTACCAGCTCTTTAACAGTGGGCAATGTAATGCCTTAAGGTACCTCAAACTGTCTTTCATTTTCTAGACTTAATGGCTGATTGCAGAAATCAATGTTGCCATTAGTAACAGAGTATTTGTTATGGCATGATTTCCTCTGTTGTTAGGCTTGCAGAATGATTACAGTATTAGTGAGGTGCTTTCTTTATAAAGGGCTGAAGATACAACTTTCAATTTACTATCCATTAATAAGTGACTTTGGAAATATACATGAGGCCAGAAATCTTACCTGTTATTACTTGGAGATTTTTATTTCAGCAGTCATAGGCTAGTAACTTAAAAAAATTGTACCAGGAAGCTCAATATTTTATAGACATCTCCAATGAAATATTATCTGCTTTGCTATTTTATACACAGCAAATTAACATGACATACAATACAATTAAAATGTTTCAGTCTGATTTCTATTTTTCTTGTACTTTCAAATGGATGTGAATTAAGCAGAAGGCTTCATACAAGTTAAAATCTGCACATTAGTTAGAAGATTGTCAAAAGGTTAGTAATTTGTATTTCTGAATCTCTTTTTAATCAGTCTGGTGGCCAGGTACAAGGACATAGCTAAGGAGCTGACATGGTTGTCAGAATGAGGGCAATGAGAGAGGTGAGCCAACATGCAGTTTATTAACTACAGCTCAAAGAAGGCATCTTTCCTCACCCTTTTACACGGAGGACAGGGCAGGATCTGCAAGAGAGACACCATGAATAGAAGAGGAGGAGAAAACCACCTTCCAAAACCTGGAGGGAGACGCCCTGGAAGCAACATGGCCATTGGTGGCTGCTCAGACCCTGCGGGGTGGGAAGGTGTCAGCTGAAAGGATGGGAAACCAGCCCTTGGAGGGGAAAAGGGTGAGCAGAGAATTAACCTCAAAGGCATTGCAGGAACCCAAACACAGATGTGCTGGCAAATAATACTGCATCCCTGTGGACTGCAGGAAACCACCTGACAAGGGAATGCATAAACTACTTAACTGCTGAGAGTTCAAATACAGCTATGAGGCTTTCAGTGCAGAGAGGGAAGAAGAAGTTTTCATACCTGAAGAGGAGGGTGAGGAAGGATGAGGGCTGTCCTCCTGAGCACTCCCTGTCTGCGAGAGACCCCCACCTACTCCGCTTTCTTCAGTAATGTTAGAGGACCCTGGTGTTGTCGACCTGCTGACAGACTGAGACTCTTGATCACTTCCAGACCCACGCCGCTCATCGAGACTACCTTGAATTATTTCATCTTCTCCTTTCCTGTCTCTTTTGTGCACCCTGGAGTGAACGACCACTTGGTGGTATGTTCTAAAAACCCTTCCGCAGTCCGGGCATTCAGTTGGTTTTTCTTTTATATTTCCATGACTTTGTAAGTTGTAATCGAGTCCCTGGTTCATACCATGTGACAAAAAATCTCTACTGCCTTCTAAAGGGTCTAGTTTGCTTGGCAAGTCTCTCTGATTGCCCATTTTAGTGCTGTGAACCAAATCAGCAGGCATTTTCTGCTTAGAGCCATCTGCTCCTACTAACACATACTCCCGCTTCTCCTTATCAAACATAACTCCAGCATTTGCCAAAGTGTCTTCGTGGCTGCGCTGTATCTGCTGCTCTTTAGACAAAAAGCCATGTTCCATGGCCATTCCCCTTGCCATAAGCTGCCAGGCCTGATAGCTGTTTACTGGATCCATCTCTGCTGCTTTGGCGGCAGCTTGTAACCTTTCTATACAGCTGGATTTCAGAGGAGGCACCAGATTGAGACAGCCCAATAAAGAATGTTTATCCCCTTCGGCAAGACTGTGGCCAATGCCAGAAATGGGCGAAAGGAGCTTCCCCAAGACTTCTTTCTCTTTCATGGGCATATCTCCTTTGTTGTAGATTTGATTTTGTTCACTTAACCTTGCTTTGTCAGGAGGAAGAAACCCACTCTGCAAACATGACAGATATCTTGAATACAAGTTTGCATGAGCTTCCTGGGACATGCTGCTGATGGAGACAGGTACTTCAGGATCATTAGGAGATTTGTTCTTTACAGATAACTTATTCAGGTGAACTTTCATGTGGTTCTTAAGAAACCAAGGCTCTTTGAATCGCCTCCCGCAGATCTGACAGCAGTGTTCAAAGGAATCTTTGTGCTTTCTCATGTGGCCTTTTAGGAACCAGGCTTGGCTAAACACTTGGCCACACACCTCGCAACGAAACTCATTGGTGGATTGCTCCCCATTCCCATTGGAGCCCTGGCCCTGTGCTGACTCTGCAGTTATGTGAGCCTTCTCCACGTGGCTGATCAGCTCCTCCTCCTGCGAGGCAGCAAAGTCACACAGAGTGCACTTGTAAGGCTTGTGCAGGATCCTTATGTGCCTGTCCAGCTCTTCTCGCTTCTTAAACTTGCCTTTGCAAAATGTGCATCTGAACCCGGCTGTCTGAGCAACAACTTCTTCCTGGACACTGACTGGCTTTGGAGAGGGAACAGGGTTTGAAATATCAGGTGTGTTGTGATTAGGTGGCACAGACAAGTTACAGTTTGCGAGCGGCATCGGCTGGGTGTGCTGCTGTGCTTTCACATCGGGTCGTGGCTGCAAGAGGCTGCTCTTCAGCTGCTTGTCCCGAAGAATTGCTCTCTCCTCCAGCTCATGTAAAAGTCTGTTTTCTTCTCGGACCCTTCCACGACCTTTGCCAAGGTTTCCAAGCTTGTGAGTACGCAGGTGTATCTTCAGGTTGCCTTTCTGAGCTGCTCTGTGGTCACAGTAGGGACATTTGAATGGTTTCTCTCCAGTGTGAGTTCGCATGTGTAGTGAGAGGATGCTGTTAAATCGGAAGCGTTTCCCACAGAGGGGACAGGGGTACTTTCGGTTTTTCCTGGCGTCATCCTCGATATCACTCATCTGAGACATGATCCCTAGGTTCTGTCCATTTAAGAACTGCTGCAGGTCCACACGCCCGTTCAAGCTGGTGTCTACCTCCCTGTTGAGCTGGTTTGCCAGCAGGGCCATCTGGCTGCTGATGGGCTGGTTTGCGATGGACATGTGACTTTTGTCTTCTAGTGGCACTGATGCCTTCTCCTCGGGATTCTGCCTGTTCTGGAGCTCTGGGAAGGCATGGCTGAGCTGGGAAGTGATCTGGTGCAGCTTCTGACTCATTGAATATTGCCCATTGAGAATGGTGCTGTTGAGATGGGCGTCAGCTTCTGGCACAGCTGAAGAAACACCAAGGCACAAACTAGCTTCCTCCATCTCTGAAAATCAGAAGATATTTTAGATTCAGACTGTGAAAGAGTTATGAGCATTGAATTACTGGCGTACAATTTGCATTTCACCTTTTAGCTACTTATAATAATGCAAAGGAATTTCTGTAAAAACAATTAAAAGTGTATTAAGTGCCAACTGTGCTACACAGTTTTGATCATACATGTACTCATTCTGCATGTGTACTGAGAACTATTAATTAATATTATAAAATATGCAACAATTTCAAAATCTCATTATTACAGAAGGGGCCAAGGCTTTTGCCACCTCACTTGTGCTTCTTGTGAAACTGCACCTGTCTGCATTTCTAAATCTATAAAAAAAGAAATCTTATGCATCTCTCCCATTTTCACTAAAAAAGCCAGCAAACACCCCCCCCCAATAGAAATCCATTTGTAACTTTCAGTTCCATTAACCATATTCAATATATTACACATTCCACAGTGAGAAAGATAGTTTTATGATTTGACAAAAAACCGATGGTATGATATTTACTGGTGTACAATAAAACAAGATAATGTTTTGGGAAAAAATAAAGGACAAGCTTTAGAACAATAAAAGGGATTTTGCTTTAGTCAACAAAAAGTGCAGTAATATCTCATTAAGCTGATTAGTATGCTGCTTAGAAACAGTACTAGGTGCTGTAACACATGATTATAATCATAAAAATCCTTCAGTGTTTGCAAGTAAGCATTAACGAGGTATATTAAATTTTAAGGAGACTGCGACTAGCAGCTTTGTAAACCTCTGAGATTAAGATTTAACCCTTCTGTTACAAAACATTGTTATTTTGTCATTTTGAAACTGAGCCCATCAAAAGGCACATAAATTATCTTCTGCCAAGTCTTTTAATTCATCGTTGAGAACCTTCAGATTTCTGTTCCTAGGAAAACTTGCCAGATTACAGAGGAATATCTCTGTCCTTCGATGGGTGATACATATGATTTAAGACACTTTGATTTGTTTTAAAGAGCTCTCTTATGGAACTAGATAAAACCAATTAAAATCTGGGGAAGGTGTTGTGGAAAGCCTCAACAAGTTTAAGACTTCTAATAACTTTCCTAATACACGGTAATGACTACAAATTGTGGCAACACTATATATATTGCAGGAAATTAGAATTCAAGGCTGTTTGTTAAACACAAGTGCTCTGTTCTGGTCTGCAAAATTGTCCACAATAATCCATCCTTGCCACTTCTCTACTCTATACAGATATGATGTATCTATAAAATTCTGTTTAAAATATAAAATTTCATATAACTAATTCATAAACTAAATGATGCTATAAGGTTCCATTAGACCACAGTTAAGGTTTTTGTTGTTTGCTGGAGTGATTTGACACTTTATTCACTCACAAAACTACTGAATTCTGTAGGTTCTTTAAAAATTAATTTGGTACACTCTCTCTTTGGCTTTAGCCAAAAGCATTTTTTTGCTGTGTCTTCTACAAAGGCTCCAGGCACACCCTGGGTGGACACCACTCCTCACACAGCTTCACAGTGGCCACTTGATAGACAATTCAAGGTCCAGATCTGGTACATACTTAAAATGCATGTAAATGTGCTCATGGGAGCAGACCAGTAGACTTCAAAGGGTGATTCTTGAAAGCAAAGTTCCACACACAATTAAGTATTTGCAGGATCAGGGGCTAAAAAAAAAAGAAGCATGGGAGGTCTTCGAGGGGAGACCTTTTTGGACCTGTCAGGATGACTGAGGTTGTGACACAATGCAGATCTTGTAAGAAGTACAGGAAAGAGTTCTATTCATGGGTATTCAAGAACATGAGCTACCTAAATTTTGCCCATATATATAGCAGACCTTATTCAAAATTTATCAGTCTTCTGATTCAAGTCACATGTTGGGAACACATTATATGCATGCTGTCAAAGTTATTATTTATAAAAATATTAAAGAAATCAAGTATATAAAAGGACCCCAGTTAAGTTTAGCTTGCAATGTCTGATTTCCAAAGGTAGAGAGTAGGAGAACATAATCAAGCCAGGTGTCAACCCAAAGCCATGTAGCAAGCAAGGAAAATTCTTAATTTCCATTCAAGTTTTCTGTGCAGTAGACCACAATAATTCAAAATGTGGGTACACATAAACAACTCTTTTTTTTTTCTTTAATTTTTGAAAGTTTGCTTAACTTTTGGAACAAATCAAAATTCATGTTCAAAAGGATTAATTAAAGCACTTAAGAATGATGGTCCTTGGGTCTGCCACTGCCTGAAGTTAACTGATATTTTGAATATCTGCCTATGTACTTCTTAAAAAAAAACCCAAAAAACAAACAGTGTCAAAAATAACAACAGAAGAAAAACCCCAAAACCTGAATCTACTTTTTGTCTGGATTCCACATACACAGGAGTGTTATTTCTCCCCACCATGCTTAAACAAGGCATGTTGGCAATAAAGCATAACAATTCCAGAAATGCATAGCATGTGCTGACACAGACATACATTGAAGAAGCTTTAGAAAAGTCTTTGTGAATTGTCATTATTCTATAACAACTTCCAAAATGCAGTCTACATTTCATTTTTTCCAGTTGATACCAACAGGACCTGGTGCTTTTACATGCTCAGAAAGGTTTGGGTAGTTAATTTCAGCATTTTATGCTCTATCGAAGTTTGGAAATGCTGACAGATCCCAGTGGAATTTATTAATTCTGATGTTTAACCCTAAGCATCAGTTCAAATGTATGGTTATTTGGATTGAGGAGAGAAGTTGTGGTTGAGGTTTTTGTTATTCTGTGCCTCTTTTTCAAATATAACTTTAATAAAGTAACAACAGCAGTTTTAGCTGGAACATGGTAAGTTTTCCATTTTTTTCTTTTTGCTATTTTCTGTCTTCCAAAATCATACAGAAATATATTATGTAGAATACTGAGAGAACAAGCAAAAAAAATTAGTTTTGAGTAAGACCAAATCTATATTTTCTCATTTAAAGACTAATAATTTTGGATCAAGTCAGGGGAGCCTAACCCCCCTCCACATGGATCTTCAGGCATATGAAATGTTGTACATTTTTGATTAAATATGCAGAAAGGTCAGCAAAGCCTCTGCTTAGTGAGCAACAACCTGAATGCTGCCTACTCTGATCAGCCATGCTGTTTCTGGGACCCAGCTGCCACAATCTCCAGACGTATTCTTCACTTAAACTGCATTTTCCCCCTCATCTGCCCCTGCTTCTTGCAGGCCTGTTCTTACCTCTGGCTCTGTTTCCTCTTTACCTCACTCCAACCTGGTTTCATTGCAAAGTATAACCACGGCACTGCAAGAACTGCCCTGTGAAATTTCTCCTTCTTTTCTCCAAGCCCAGTTACAGCTTTTCTGAACACAGGACCTTGCTACTGTCCAGCTTTCACAGAAATCACACTTGGTATCCCTTAGCTCTTTCACAACAAAACCTACCAACATCTCATGTTGTATCCACATGCAAGACAGATACAAAACACATCCTCATCCATCATCCCACTATGAATTAGATAACTCAATCTAATTTGCCTGATTTCTCTTAAAAAAAAAAAAAATTAGCAATTTCATTCTCTCCCTCTTTATCAATCATCCCTGTCTAGATCTGTGGCCAGACAGGGTTACACCAGGTGGGGCAAGGGGCTTTCATTCCCCAGTGAGACTCCTGCAGTTCATGGTACCCACCTTAGTATTCAAAGGTATTCAGAAATAAAAAACCTGGAAATGTCAATTTCTAAGTACTACTTTGATGCTCCATGATAGGGAAAACATCTAGCTTTCAATTTTTAAATATATTGTTTCTCACATTATTTTCATGGTGCTGATCACTCATATAAGGAAAGCACAGAATGTTTTGCCATCTCTCACACTGGGAACAGAAGCACAATGTTCTCTGTAGTTAACAAATGTTTACAAAATGAACTGCAAATCAAATTTGAGATTGTTAAGAAATTCAAAATATGTTTGTGGGAGCTTATTTAATAAATTTCTGACCTTTAATTATCTCAAATATTGTGTAAAGACAGTGTCCCCCAAGACACGGCACCGCACCACAGCATGTTGGGATCAGGAGTTGGTATGGGCTGCCCTGTCTAACATAAATAAACCCTCACCTCTTGCCCAGGTGAGCTGCTGTGGCCAAAAAGCCCAAAACGGAGCCTGCTGCAGACACAGGCTACAGCCCAGCTGGTTTACACTGCACTGGGCAGGGCAGGAGCAGCCTTGGGAAGCAGCACACCGACCATCCAAGGCCATCTGCCTGTGTACTGTGCCCACAGTGCAGGACCCTGTTCCTCTGAGGAGGAGCTCAGCTTATGAAACTCACTGTAGAACACAGATATTATAAAAATACTCCCTCTCATCTCCTACATAAAGGTACAGTGAGGCATTCAGGTCCCTTTGATGATACTAATAGTTATTTTGATTTCACTCACATTTTTGCCCTCAAGACTATTTCCTGTGATATCAATAGCGAAAGTTCTGGCTTTAGCCATTTCAACTGAACACACAGATTTTATTTAACTATTTGAAATGGATTACTGGAATTTAAAACCAATTATGACACCAGAAATGCCTGTCATCACAACTACATTAATGTAATACGAGAAGCTGAGCTTCCTCTTGCTGGAAACAGAGAGGAAAAAAATTATGGCAAGCAGAGTGACAGAATTTAAAGATAAATCTATGCCTACGCACACATGTAAACATATGCAGGCACACGTTTATCTGTATACAGACACATATGTGCAGACACACACCTGTTATCTTTGTAAACAGATGGACCAAATTCCGCTCTTATTTACACCTGTTCATTCCTGCTGGACACACACACACACAGTGAAGCTCTCCCCTCTTCAGTGCTGGAGAGAAAACAGTCATTTTAAAGCCACTGTTGTGCTGTTATTATAGCTTAGATTAGGTTAGTTAAAAGATTTACAGTTCAGTAAGCAAAGTAATGCTTTACAAGCTCACGTGTTTAAATGACAAGCTCGCTCTGGCCCTGATCCTCTGAGCAGCTACAGCTACAAACACTGTTACTTATGCTTTCAGGATATAGACCTGGTATTTATCTTTCCAGCTAGAAAAATTCACATATATCTACATTATCTTGTAGTCCACTGGCAAATTCTAAATACTCCAATATAGACTGTTTCAGTTCTTAGCAACTTGTAAACAGGTATTGCTGAGATCACAATATATATTGAATTTTTATTAAATATTGTTCTTATTGTTGCAGCAGAAACAGTTGAACTAAGGCTGTTATAAGCATAATACACTCCTGTTAAGAAATACAGAACACCAGACTACTGAACCCTTTCAGGGTCATTAAACAGCTGTAAACATTATTACAAAAATAAACCAGAGATTTCATGCTTACATTTTAGCCCAGAGCTTGGTGTGCTGAGCAAGTACATTTTTTTCATCTCTTACAATCAACGCTGGTGACATTTGGGCATCCAAACAAATTACATCACAAATATTACTGAGGTGGGTAGGATACCGAGCAGTTTATTTGCCAGATGATTAATATATAAACAGTAGGGCAGGAAAAATGACCTACTCTTCTTTGACTGATTTGTAGGCAATACTAAGAGACATAGATGTAAATAGTTAGATTTTAACAAAAATGTGTGCACAGACAGGGAGGGGAGAGATCAGCCGTATTTAATGCCACCAGGACAGCATTATCCAGTCTGATAAAATGAAATAAACATTAGGCCAGATTCTATTCTCATTTTACTTATGCAAAATAGAGTAATTGCATCGACTTCATAGGAGTTTTTGTTAAGTAGGTATCCTGTTCCTTGGGGTATAATATAATTATATCAGGAAAATATATGGTTTCTGGAGTATAACAGGATGTCTTTAAACAAAGAAGGTTGGCCTACAGGTAATGTGTCCTATCTATCTGTTTTTATTTAAAGATTATTAAGGCCAGTTTGGTAATTGGTTATCACTATTAGTGACATTAGCACATTTAGGATTTGTAGGCATTGTAAAGCACGTGTAACTGGCAATAACTGAGAGCTGGTTTGAGCAGGAGCAGCGCACAGAGCAGAGCTCTGGGGGATGCAGGGCTGTCCATCCCACAGCCCGGGAGCTCTGGGGGATGCAGGGCTGTCCATCCCACAGCCCGGGAGCTCTGGGGGATTCAGGGCTGTCCATCCCACAGACCGGGAGCTCTGGGGGATGCAGGGGTGTCCATCCCACAGCCCGGGAGCTCTGGGGGACGCAGGGCTGTCCATCCCACAGCCCGGGAGCTCTGGGGGATGCAGGGCTGTCCATCCCACAGCCCGGGAGCTCTGGGGGATGCAGGGCTGTCCATCCCACAGCCCGGGAGCTCTGGGGGACGCAGGGCTGTCCATCCCACAGCCCGGGAGCTCTGGGGGATTCAGGATTGTCCATCCCACAGCCCGGGAGCTCTGGGGGATGCAGGGTTGTCCATCCCACAGACCAGGAGCTCTGGGGGATGCAGGGCTGTCCATCCCACAGCCCGGGAGCTCTGGGGGATGCAGGGGTGTCCATCCCACAGCCCGGGAGCTCTGGGGGATGCAGGGGTGTCCATCCCACAGCCCGGGAGCTCTGGGGGATGCAGGGGTGTCCATCCCACAGCCCGGGAGCTCTGGGGGATGCAGGGCTGTCCATCCCACAGCCCGGGAGCTCTGGGGGATGCAGGGCTGTCCATCCCACAGCCCGGGAGCTCTGGGGGATTCAGGGCTGTCCATCCCACAGCCCGGGAGCTCTGGGGGATTCAGGATTGTCCATCCCACAGCCCGGGAGCTCTGGGGGATGCAGGGGTGTCCATCCCACAGCCCGGGAGCTCTGGGGGATTCAGGGGTGTCCATCCCACAGCCCGGGAGCTCTGGAGGATTCAGGGTTGTCCATCCCACAGCCCGGGAGCTCTGGGGGATGCAGGGCTGTCCATCCCACAGCCCGGGAGCTCTGGGGGATTCAGGGCTGTCCATCCCACAGCCCGGGAGCTCTGGGGGATGCAGGGGTGTCCATCCCACAGCCCGGGAGCTCTGGGGGATTCAGGGCTGTCCATCCCACAGCCCGGGAGCTCTGGAGGATTCAGGGTTGTCCATCCCATAGCCCGGGAGCTCTGGGGGCTGCAGCCTCACACCAACATCCCCCAGCACAGGGACCACGCAGGGGGCAGCGGCGAAGGCATTCGACAGAACTGTAGCTGCTTTGTAGTGCTGATATTTAAACAAGCTGCTTATTGATTCCAAAACAAAGTACTCCTTTACTAACAACAGAGCCAACTCATTCCACAACAGTTTTTATGTCTTAAAGAAGGGTTAGCAGAGGGATTTTGAAGTTTCAAAAGTCATTAGCAGACAGAAAATGGTTTGCTGAGGCTGTAGTGCCTTAGCTCTGGCCTGGGAAGAGAGCTGCTTACTAAAATACCTGTTACATCTGCAGGGTACTTTCTAGTTAGCACAGCCTTTGGGACTGATAACTGATCAGTGGAAGATAAATCGCCAGAACAGTCTTTGGTTGGTAGCACCCATGGAGTGGAGGACTGTGAACCGTTTGTGATCACAATCTAGGAAGATGAGCACAGAGGAGAGGAGAGGTCATTTATAAATCTCACTCTCAGATTAGAATAGAAAGATTAGAAGAATGCAGACAAGCTGTTTGATTTATTGCTACTTTGCATGTGACTTCACAAAATCTGTTTTCCTTCTTATTTATTCTATTTCACTTGCATATACTTAAGAAGTCAGATCCAAAGAAGAGAAAGATAAATAATTGGTACTGAAAGTTCAGTACATTAAAAAACTTTTAAAATCATGATTTTTTCTTTTTTTTTCCCAGGCACCGGTTGCATCTGGGATCGTTATTTTTTAGCTTATAAACATTGATTCTCATTTTACTTTTTATTTTCCTAGTGATCTTTCAATGGGAAAAGTAAGGATGAGAGTGATACCAAAATTCATATTAGAGCCTTATTTGTGGAATGCTTCATTAAACTAAAGCTCTTGTTACTTTAGAAACAGCATTTTTTAAAGTAAATTTGTTATTTTCATGTAATTTGGAATGTATACAACTGATTAAACCCTCTCCAATTTGATCAATTTCCTGTAGCTCCTATCTGATCATTCACTTTAATTAATCTAACTGGCATCCACATCAGATTGAAGAAACCTTAAAATTAAGCTTTTAATGAACCACTTTACCATCACAGAGTACAAATAAAATAATAAAATGCCTGGAAGACTTTGCAAAGCATGTTTATTATTTCATATTTTGTCATTTTTATAGCATGGAAAAGGGTCTGAATCTCCTATTCTCATCTGAGAGCGATGCACTGCACTGGGCTGGAAGTCTGCAATGCTCTGACCCATTATATAATATTAAAAGATACATAATGTTGACCCTATTAATGCTTCATTCCTTGCAAAGGAAAGTTCCAAATAAAAGGCTGAGCATTTCAGCTGGGTGAGGACAGGAGGATAAGGCCCCCTGAACCAATTATAAAGAGATCAATAAAGAAGAGTTAAGACCACAGAACTCAAAGCACAGTTTGAAACAATTTAAATCCCAAACTGTAATGCTGGGTTTATTTATTTTTTTTTTCACAAAGGCTTAGATTTAGATTTTGTGCACAACTAAACATAATGTCAAATGCACATATGTCCCAAAGATCAAAGTCTGATTGACTGTGAAATATTCATATGCAATAGCCCAGCGAGATTTTGTTCACAAGGGCACCTGTCAGAAGCATAAGCTTGGATACAAATCATCAAATAAGTATGTAAAATCATTACTAAAATCCAGGCATGCAATCAGATAGCCAGTTGTCTGAAACTGCTGGACTGTAGCCAGCACAGTGGCTCAACAGACAAATGCTTTGGTCTTTGCAGATCCTCAGGGCCCTGGTTCAGTTCCTCCTGCTACTGGTCAGGTCAACTGTCTGTACCTAGTGTTGACTTTCCTGGCACTTAATGCTAGGAGCAAAGCAAAAAAACCCGAGTCCATAAGTTGCCTTTGACCTGAGCCACAGAAACATCTGCTGGTTGAGTCATGAACTGCTTGTTGGCCAAGTTTAACAGGATCTGAGCCTGTTGCGGATCAGCTCTCTCAGCAGTAGGTGTCACTGCAATAAATAGATGGATTTCAAGGGACAAAGACACACATTGCCAGGGAAAATGCATAAACAGAAGATCCCTCGATAAAGAGAGTTTCAAAAAGAAGTATGTGAGGTCCAGTTAGACTTTAACTTTGCGCAGAATGTTGGAAATCTGGTTTAGGGAGGAATTAAATTCCATGAGTGGGATTCCCAACAACAGCATCGTAATTCCGTCCTTTAGTCCTGTGTCACAGAGATCCTTTAATTCATATTAATCACCTCCCTGCAATCCCAGGTCTATTAGGGAAAAACTGTTACAGTTAAGCCTTTTTAAAAAAAAAAAAAAATCCCAAAAAAACAACTCTCTAACAAATTAAGTCATTTTCTCTAGTGGAACAAAAGACCTAGTTATATGGAATGGCAGTGCACACTCAACTGTAGGTGTAGGACTGAAAGACCACAAGGTTTGCCTATTTTTTGTCAAATTAGAGAGCCCATACCCAACCCTACCTGATACTGAACAAGGAGAGAGAGAATACTTGTAACAGCTTGGCGGGTGGGGGGAAGATATCTCATGTATAGATTTAATTAATAGAATGCATATTTTGAAGAAGCAGTAACCAATTTATATTTGAAACAGAAATATTTGGTATGCCAAGTAATATCACAGAGATGTCAGCCAAGTCTACACCATATTTAGTTTCATTATCACAAAATGGTTTGTAGGATAATTAAGAATGCTCCAAATTGCATGCTATTGAGTTAGACTGTAGACAAAACAATGCATCACTAAGCATATGGGCTACCTGTGATGACATCAAGACAGAAACTACATGCCTAAGAAAATGTTTTAAGAAAAAAGAAAGATTAATACATCAATCCTTGCATAACCTGTTGCACATGAAAGAGAACATATGTCACAATACATACTCCTAAAGTACATATATAATACAACTGCATTTATTTTACTTCCAATGATACTGAATGCAGAGCAAAAGAGAGGATGAAATACAGAGAGAACCAAAAGACAAATTGCTGCATTCTTCAAGGTCACTATATTTAAGAAAAAAAACATTAAAAGAAGTCACCCCCATGAAAAGCATAAAGAGCCACACTACAAATGTGGAAAGAACTACTTTCCCCCCAGCAGCTGCTGAAATTTCCCCAGGAGTTACTCCCACCAGTTCCTGCCCCATATATTCCCTAAAGGCCTCCAGCATACAGAACCCCAAAGCACACTGTGATAAATTCAATCAGAGAGGAGAGGAACACCTTTGCTAAATGTTTCTTTGCTGGGTACAAAATTATCCAACATCTCAATACACTGGAAATGGAAACAGGTAGAAATTCAGAAGTAACTTGCCCAATTTCAGTGCTCCCAAAGAGCGCAAAGGGACCAAGTTTTCAGAATTTCAGCACTGCAGAAATAAGTATCCCTAACTGATCCTTTCCATATCTCATTTAGGAAAAAGCTTGCCATGTATCTTGACTTAAATAGATAGCTCATCCTCTGTAAAGAAGCCATGGACAGCGTCCAGAACTCTTGACTCCCATTGCTTAGTCCAGTATGCCAGATAGCTTTCCCTTCCTGTATCAAACATAAGTGACTGCTGAAAAGACTGGGTTTTTTAACTCATGGAAAACCTGTCAGCATAAAACTTTTTTTGGTTAAAATATGCGAGACAGGGGTTTTTTTTTAATAACAGAGATTCTTGGTTGTTAATACCTTCTATCTCCAAATTCTATCTTCTTTCTTCCCTCCATTCAACTGATTTATTTTTCTTCTCCCTATAACACATGGACTTGGTGACAAAAAATACCACACATAATTTAGATGGTCACAGTGATTCTTAGATACAAGTGGCTTTGATGAGTTATTACTCATCATATTAGTTTAATACTAATTTCTAGGGGGAAAAAACCAACACCCAAAAACAACAAAAAAAGAGGATAAAGCTGAGAAAGCCTTAGTTTCAGTGGAATGAGATGGAGTAAAAGATGCAGTTGAAATAGGCAGGGACGCTAGAAGCAGGTTAATGCTGGAAAAATAGAGCAAACATTTCTCAGAACACCCCTCGTATTTGTGGTCTCCCAAAAAGCAGAAAGAGAAAACTCTTTAAAGAATTAAGTGGAAAAGATAGAGGAGGAAACACCACACAGATTAAGGCATTAAAAATAAAAAAAAAATTATTACCAAGTAAAACAAAACAGAAGAAAACACAAATCCCCCTTTATTCCATTGGTGTTCTGTTCTGGCGGTATTTTTTTCTGATATATCACTGCTGCTGTCATTTAACTTTATTAATTTATCACTGTCATGAACACAAGAGCAGAGCTGGGAACGCTAAGGCCAATCTGTACCTCCTAAGCTATTTTCCCATTGATATAAGTGGCTCAGGCTTACCAGGGTGTGGTTAGCAGTCTCTGCGCTGCTCAGACACCCACCCTGGGGTCAGGAAATCTCCAGAAAACAAGCTCTTTATTGTATGTCCTTTTAGAGAAGCAAAAAGAAATACATCACACTGCTCTTTCAGAGGGAGGAAGACAACTCCAAACAGCAACATCTATACTAAAATAACTTACTTGAGGGATTTCCCTGTATTTTCCCAGCTGCTTTTAAATTCCTCTCTACCTGTTACAGTGACATTATTCTGTCTCTTCCTCTGAATGATGGTACCAAACATTTGCAACAGTTTTTCAGTTAAACTGAGGGAGTAACAATGATGTCACACAAGTGACCACAAAAAGGGGTCCCATCTTTGCAGTGCTCTTGGCTGCAGTGAGGTGCAGCCCCTGAAGGGAAGAGAGAACCTCCTCCCTCTGCTCTGGGGGGTCAGGTGCAGGAAAAGGAATGACCTCGTGCATCTCTCAAAGCAAGCAGAGATGTGAGCACTGGCTATGGTGAAACAGGACACATGGTTAAATGCAATGGCTTTCAGGATCCAACAAGCTGGGCACCAGCTGCTGTTCGGGCACCCCTGTTTTATCGGGGCACAGTAGCTTTGATCACTAATAGAAAGGGCACTGAACACTAGGCAGACACATGGCAGATAGATGAATGGAGGGAGAAGGAATACTGTAAAAATACAATAACATTTCAAAGCTACCTGCAGGATAAAAATCCTTTAAATAATTTTGATGTTAATTGCAACATTCCAGGCCCTTGGCTGAAAAGACAGCCTCTCGTGGTGATAGGCGAGTGGTAACAAAGCTGACAAAGAAAGTCTGATAAATGCAATCTCAGGATGACAGACCCTGGCAAGTTCAATTACGCTTGCAAAGTCAGGTGGGAGATGGACTCTGCTGACTGTAATATATCCTTAGCAGCCAGATCTGGCCACATACAGCTCTGACCAAACTCCTTCGAGTGACTGACAGGATCCCAGGAGCCTCCAGTCCCATGGCAAGCTAAGAGCAGCTACAGCTGTTATCACAAGGACCAGGGAGTGCTTTGCTGCAAGATTTCAACCCAACACACAAATAAACACCATAAACTCTCAGTGAAACTATTTCAAGCCTCTTGAAAAGCCTGTGCAAATGAGCGGCTTGTGTTCACTTTCTCCAGCTCGTGTAAAGCTTCAGTGTTAATTTACACTGCTAAATTAATTTTAAATTTTAAATTTTAATATAATAAATTAAATTTTACCAGTGTGAATCGAGGTAACTCCAGCAAAACACTAAGCCAGACAAAAGGAGGGGGGAAAGGCTGGGTGGCCCAGTTTCAAGGACCTGGCCATGGGAGGCAGTGAGCAGGCTCCCACTACTTGCAAGAAGACCATCAGAGAGATTGTCTTCCTACAGGACTGAATCCCAAATGCCCCAGAACTGAGAGCATTCAGGAGTTCCCACAAAAATCCCTGCTTGGGCAAAGGTATTGCTTCTGTTGCCCAAGCAGAAACCCATTTTTCTGAATTCCAGACCCTTGCACCTACACTTATGAATATGGAGATCATTATACCTATTCCTAATTAAAAGGATTTTCAGCTCCTTAGTTTTATACTTCAGAATAGACTGACTATTCTTATTTGATGTGAGAAAGAAAGAAGTAGACGTATAGAGCAAATTGTGGCTTCTCATACTTCAGTGCAAAATTATCTAAGAATTTAAGTCATGTTTAATCAAAGTATCTAGCTTCCTCTCAGCTTTATTTTCTTTTTTCCTTTTCTTTTTTTTAAGTTACAAAAAAAGAAGTCTTTTCCCAATTTTTTGTTGTTGAATTTTATTTTCCTAGTGACTTTTCTTAGGATAAAAACCAAACTCTCAGTGTTATTAAACTACTTCTTTGTTCGCTTTCTGGGTTTTCCAAAAATATTGTAAAATGACAACGGTATAAAAATTATACTGTAAAAAGTCTAAGCACTGTGAATGAGCAGAGTTATTCATTTATATCCCTAGCTTATGAAATGCCCGTATCACGTATCCTTTATCCAACAGCGGACTCTTTTAGCTTCAATCACAAGAGCTAACAATATGTTATTGATATGATTTCAGGAAGCTGTCAGCAGGCAGCTTTGCTTTCAGCTCCTCCTTTCAGCCCTGGTGAGTGCACACAGAACCTGTGTACCTGTGCCTCTCCCGCAGGACAGCTGGCAGCAAGGTGCACATTCCTGTCAGCTGTCACAGGAATAAAGAGAAACCCAAACAGGTCTTCCTCACCAAACACAGCCTCACAGTCCTTACACAGAGAAGCTGCTGGCTTCACTGGCAATGCTCAGCACACCCAAAGCCAGCGTCCAGCTGAGGGCTGCGTCCTTGTCCCTGCAAAGAGCTGGGGCATGGAGCAGCAGGGCAGGTGACCCAAGGCACTGCCATGGGCCTTCACCCTTCTTGCCCCATGCCCACCTACTCCCCCAGCTGGCTTTTCACAAGTTTCCACCTTCCTCCTGTGCCCACCAGTTCTGCTCAACACAAAGTCAGCAGGAAGATGAATGAACAGGAGGTGTGCTCAGGTGTGCTGCTCTCCAGGAAGCAGAGGGTGAAACGGTGCCTGAACCTTTCTTTGCACACCCCAGGCCAGGTCTCCAGGAGCTGCCAGAACCTGAGCCCAGTACACCCCCTGTAAATGGGGGTGCAAATCAGGACCCTGGTGTCCTGGTGCACCTGGTCCCTTGGGCCTCCTCCAGAAATGGGGTGCAATCAAAACAGAGGTGAGGCTCCTCTGTAAAGATGCAAACTTCTTCATTTTTAACTTCTGCTTGAAGGAAAAATAAAGTGAGCACGCAAATAAGTCCAGTATTTTATAGACTATATTTATGTGCTACTTTATTTTCAGGATCTGAAGAACAATCACAAATGTCAGAAGTCACAAGAGGTAGGCTAAAAGTGCAGCTCTTTCCACTTTAGGAAACCAGTGGGTTTTAAAACTAGTTTTCATATTGGCATACAAGCTTTAATAACAAAAGAGTATTTTGTACTATTAGATGCTGGTCAATTTTTTTGTCTGACAAGGAGCAGTAACAGGCTGCTGCAGGAGTTAGCATAGTTTTGGTGAGGTTTTTTTATTTCCTCCAAATGATCAGAGAAAGTACCGTACTTTCAGGATGTGCCTCACTTGCTCTTAAAAGGGTAAAACAAAATATTCTCCAAGCTATTCTAAGCCTGCCATATAAGTATTATGCTGTTACAGATTTCAAAAGGTTAGCTTCAATGAACCTGACATCAGTATAACCCAAAATAACCCATTCAAGAGAAAAGTAAGAAATAATTGCTGTTTTCTCTTTTTTTTTCCTCAGCTATATTGCTATAATGATTTTGCATAACAGATTGAACAAAGTGCTGTTGTGACAGGTGGTAGAATTCAGCTAGTAAGCACAGAGACAGGGTTCAATTTAGTTTGTGAATCCT
Source organism: Cinclus cinclus (assembly GCF_963662255.1). Taxonomy (NCBI): domain Eukaryota; kingdom Metazoa; phylum Chordata; class Aves; order Passeriformes; family Cinclidae; genus Cinclus; species Cinclus cinclus. Next base: position 14,792,814 of record NC_085056.1, on the reverse strand, counting down.
TTAATTGTTGTGCAGCTAATTAAAGAAGGTTCTTTACACTCGCAAGTGTTTACCGTTGCTAGTATGCATACATGAAAAATTAAATTGTGCCTTCAAGGGCTGAGAACTATAGAAAAATCATAGCTGATTCTGCAACATGCTTACCAGCTCAAAATAGCTGCTTTTCACAATTGGAATTTGTAAAACTTTTTGCTAAGCAAATATAGAGCTAATTAGAAGTGTTCGTTGGACCAATTAACATTTAAATAAATAAGCCATATTGCACATTTCACAGTCTTTATTTAATGATGCTTCTTAACTCTTTGGAAAGATTCCTTTAAGTACAAATAAGTTGTCATAAAATGAAAGACAAAAATAACACCATAACAGTATATTCTATGCTTTTTTCTTTTTGCCTTGAAGTCTTCTCTACAACTCTATACCTGTTACTGGGGGAGGGGGGGCACACAAATCTGGTTCCTCCTTTCATCTTGTCAAGTTACCTTTCCACCCTTTTGAATGCAAACAGAAAAACATATTTGATTACTATTTAAAGTGTTATGATAGCTCTGTTTGTTTTGCCCCATGGAACAGAATCTGTTTTAGACAAAAATTCTTACTTTTATCTCATAAAATGGCCATTCCAGCCCAAAAGAAGGGTGTTCTCAGAAGAGACTGCTCTTAGAGCAAGAAAAACAGCAGTTTGAAAGTTGCATAAACAACGAAGCGACAGAAAAAACCTAAATCTGTTTTCCAGGCCTGCTGTTTGCATTCCCACAGCAAAACCAGCGCTGTTGTTATACCTAACCCCAGGGCTGCAATTGCTTGTCACTTCAGGGTCAAGAGATATTTTGCTTTCAAAACAACCGTATTTTAATTTAACAGTCCCTTTCAATCAATAGGACTCCTTCAATCTGCGTTGAACATACATTTTCTCTCTCTCTTCAACCTCCAAACCCCTACCTAACACAAAGGTTACATTAAAAACAGGGGGAAGGCTTCTTTCTACTTTTTTCCAAGATGCATTGCCCTACCTTGCAATCACGCTAAGAGCTAATGTGGAAGGACTCATTGTTGACCTTGGCTTCCAGCACAGAAAACCAAATTAACAAGGACCAATTAACATTCAAATAAATAAGGAAGATTAGCAAAGAATACTCTGCATACCAAAAGGGTAAAATAAACTAGAGGAAGGAGCACCATCCCTCAATCAGGATGAGCGGAATTCTCCAGGAAGGACACCAGCCCATCAGAGCATGGATGCACAGGCTGCTCTTTCCAGGGCCTGGTGAGCTCCAGAGGGGATGTGGCCGTGTGTGAAACAGGCAAAGCTCTCTAAGTTTGGAAAACCCTTGGGAAAACGTGCAAAGACCCCACAGTCCTGCATGATGCTCTTGTGGAAGGAAAGGCACTTCCCACTTGTCTGGCCTCTGTTCTGCTCCTTTCTCCTGGGGCTGTTGGTGTTTGGGATGGTCTCTTCTGACGCTGGGCCAAGAGCAGCATGTGGCTTGGAGCTGACCAGCAGCAGACACTTGCATGGATTGTCAGTGTACAAGGTTTCTGGTTAATTTTTTAGTCAGAAAGGTGTGTTTGGTTTTGGTTTGCTTAGATTCAGTAAATTCTGGTTCGAGTCAAAGAGAGGAAGTAGCCAAAGAAGATCCAACAGCCCAAGAGGAAGGTATTTGGGAAGTCCATTGAGACTGGAAATTTCATGGTTTTAAATATACATTCCATTACCTTCCACCTGAAGGCTCCAACCTAAATTTTTCTGCTAATTAGGTAGTTGTTCTGAGTACTGAGTTGCAAAATACATGTATGAAGTTCTCAGAATTTCATGGTTTCGTGGCAAACATATCTCTACACAACTTTAATTTCAGATACTTCTTTAACCACTCTTTGGGGGCAGTGGGGGGCACACAGGTAGCTGAAGCTGTAATCCGGAGCTACTTGTAGGGACTCACTGTGCCATGGATCAGAAAATGCTACACTGGGAAGGATGAAAGGTGCTTGAACCCTCTACCTACGTCATCCCCTGCCTCTTGCTCTTCCTGCGGGTAAACCTACAAAAATTACTTTCAGCTGGCAAAATTTCTCCACCATTCTTGGATATCATTACCCCATCAGAACAATTAAATTCCCCTCTAACTAATCATCTGCAAAGCCTGTCTCCTAAAAGGAAACTCCTCCTACACAAAGGTTATGAATAATTCTCAGAAGGTTACAACATGATCTATCATTTTAAGTATTTGGATCTGGAGTACTGGTTCAGGCCTCTAACTGACAGCCACCTTTATGAATAGTTAAGAGTTCACAGAGATGATTATCATGTACTATTTAAATATGTATAAAGGACAAAGATAATAACAATACTTTGCACTTTAATAGAAGCTTCTGTCTGAAACTCTCAAAGGAGAGCCAAAGTCCTCACGAATGCACACTCACAGCCCCTCTGACCTGCACAGTTGGTCATTGCTATTATTCTCTGGAAGCTGGTAGGCTGCTATTGCTAGATTTCTCGAAAATGATAATGTCTGCCTTACTTTATAAAGCAACTGAAGCTTCACTAACTGAGTAACTCAAAGTGAATCACCATTGTGGGGATGTAGACCAGTGCCTTGTGCCGAGGCAGAAAACAGCATGGGACACCACGGGATGCTCTGCAGACCCTTGGTCCCTGTTCTGGTCAAGGAGGAGAATCCTCCTCGTTCTCAGGTTGAAAGGCCACTGACTGATCCAAAAACTGTCCAACTGGGAGTGAACATCTCCTGCTACTCTTCAGGGAAAAGCCTTTCTGAAGCCTCAAAAATAATTTTAGATTTTTATTTTTCCCAGTACTAAATCAGAAAGAACAAAAGTGGGCTCCACTTGAAAGACAAAATTTCTTGCATGAAGAACACTTTTCTGCAGTTTGTTACAGATACAGGTGGTTTAATATTAAAAAATGTTTTAAGTAATCCATTTCTAAATGCCTTACATTGATGAAATCAGCCTCTCATACCTCCTGATCAAGAGGCTGAAAGTAAGTGACTCTGTCTACTACCCCATAAATACAGAAGGAAGATTTAATCATGCTCAAATTCTATCTTTCACAGAAAATATGAAAAGAGCTACTAATTAGAAACAGAAGTGTGAAAAACAGAAAGCCCAAATATCAGTACCAATCCAATGCAACTTTAAATTCTGAAATGCTGCCAAAAAGTTGGTTGTGTTTGAAAACTAGACCAGGACAATTTGAACTTATGCAAATGGCATTTGTACAGCAGTGGAACCAAAGGTCCTCCTGACCTTAAGGGCATATTTACAGAAGAGTCAACTGATCTTGAATAATTCCACCAATGTATTAAGAAAACATGTCTTACTTCCAACATTACTAATATGTTTATTATTGAACTTTGTTTCTTAAAAAGTACATTTCTTAACCAAGCATGAAAAAAGCAAAGGAAAGGCAAACTACCCAAGTTTTTCTGCTTCCTTTACAGTACCAGTTTTCATCCAGCGTTTTTCGAAAATTCTCACAAGTATCAAAGAAGAACAAATCACTTTCAGTTTTCTCGCAGAACTTGTAACAAATATAACAGTTACGGAGAGAGAGAAATGGGGAAAATCATTTCAATGTGATTGTTTTCAAATACTTGAACTAAGTGGGAAAGAGCTGGCATCATGAAATCCCTCTGCAACAGGCAACTTCTCTTGAAACAAAATGCAAAATGCATTGAGGGAAAGAGCTGGATGAGCTTTTTCCACTGGACCCTTTGTCCTGTAAGATTGTCTGTTTTCACTCCCCCTTTTCTTCTCTAAAAACTATCTCAACATAATTTCCCCACCAGCACTGTAGTCCCTCTCAACCTTTTGTGGTTTTTTACTCATTTGTTTGGGGCTTTTTAATTCAGTTTGGAGTGGTTTTGTTTGTTTGTTTGTTTGTATTTAATTTTAGATCAATTTGTTAAATCAGACTGATAAAGTTACTGAAATGATACCCTAAGCCTCTGGCTGCAGTACTGCTATCAGAATGGAACTCTGACCTCATCCTGGCTCCTATAGCTAATAACAAACAGCAAGATACTGAGCTCCCTCAGCTCAAAGACAAGCATCCAAAGTCAAGTTAAATTCAGCATAGCTTTCAGATTCAGAAGATCAGAAATTGGTTTACCACATCTTATCACAGAGTAACACGTTAGCACAAGTTAACTAATTCATGGTAATTTTTAGCATTCATGCTCTTGACAAATGTGACGTAAGCTTAGTTCAGCTTTCAGTGTAAGCCAAATTTCACTGGTTTCCTTGGGGTTAAACTAATACACTGCTCCTTGTGTGTTGGGAGGTAGGAACCACCACAGAGACAGCTACAGCAGCTGACAGTGGTAACCTGGCTGTGGGATCAGTACCTACTACTATGTCCTGGGGTCTTTTGCCAGGGTTCAGAAAATCAGATATTTCAAACTGCAATTTATTTCATTAAAACACCTGTGTTAAATTTTTCAGGGGAAGTCACCAGACTTTTCCAGAGGGACTATCTGCGGTGGAAGGTCTACCAAACACGCAACAGGCTGGCAAAAGTACATAACAAAACTCACAAAGAATCTAAGGTCCATGATATGCAGAGATACCAAGACTTAAAACAGTGGGAGATACAAATTTTAAAAATATATTTGATGGACCCAATCCAAAACCAACTTGGTGACAGTCTATGCAACAAACCTCATGAATTTTGGTCCAAACTCACACGGAATCAGTTTTATATCCATAAATGCATCTCAGGGTGGAACTTCAATCCACAGAGATCTGAAGCTTACTGATGCAAATTATGACCACATAGACAGGAAAATATTTAATTTAGCCATATCCTGCAGTTGTTAACACAGAACACAAAAAATCAAGGTGGGCATCTACAGTTAAACCTTTTTTTGCCTGAAAAGCTACTTTCAATAAATAAAAACTATCAGAATTAAAACCAAACTACACTGGCTCATACTATATTATTTACAAAATTATTTAAGGAAAAAGACTCACCCAAATGTAATTTTACTATAAGCCACACACCGTTTAACTACAGCAACACACTGTTCTAGAGTTTCTCTACCAGAGTGGTGAGGGTTTCTCCCTTCTTTTCCCTGCCCAAAACTATCTCTGTAGTATCACTGAGTAGCAATGAAGCATGAAGTTGAAATACAGGGAGAATGGGGAGTCTTACCTCACATATAACTGACTGACTGTATCTGGTTTCATGAATGCAAATAAACACAAAAATTCAAATGGAAAAGATACCCCAGGAGCTTCCAGCTCTTCATGCATTATTTCACTGACAGTGGAATACTCTTCTACCAGTGACACTGCCACCATCAACCCAAAGCACTTTGGGATACATCGGCAATAGAATGGAGCTGATGAGAGGATACAGAGAAAAGACAGCAACTAAACAACAATGCACTGGAATTATTCTTAATGGTAATTATTTTTCATCTTTTTTTCTTTTTTTTCAGAGACTAAAACCAGTATTGAAAAGTCTTTGTTCTATCTCTAATTTGGTGTGTGCAGCAAGGAAATATTTGATTCAGACCAATGTGTCTGTGTTGTTGGTAAGGGAGCAGGTGCAGTGTCTGTGCACGCAGGAAGGGTCACACTGAGAATCTTTTTCTCTACACAGAGAGTGCACTGGGCAAAGCATGAATCTACTAGTACAGGTGAAAGCCTCATTTTAATTGGCAAAAATGTTAATAAAATTTCTGCATTTTCCCTTTTTTGTAATTATTGTTTTCATGAAGCAACTACAATGATCACTCTCAAAAATAAGTACACGCTTTCCCTCCAAAAGTTCCCATAAAAATTCCTATTTGTCATCTCCTTTTAACATTATCATCAAGCCTTCTTCTTATATGATCTTCCATGGCAGTCAGCTGACTGCTGCTATATATCCTGAGTAATATTTTCCCTCCTGAGGACCATATAGTTTTGGGATACCTACGAGGCTCTTTCATAGATCAAGAGGTTATCAGTTCATTTGGAAGATCTCGTCTACAGGAGGGAATATAGTTTAATAAACATGTGCAATGAAAACTTTTTGGAATAACCAAGCACAATGCACACAATGGCCACACTAATGTTGCTGCTCTATCCTCACTGTATAGCTGATTATCACTCTAAAACTTTGCTTGAAATTTATGAACTTGCCTAAATATAAGCACAAGCTGAAACACTTTCTTAAATTAAGACTGACAAACATCAGCACTGCTTGTGGCAGATGTCACTAACCAGAAAGTTTGCAGGGTTTCTTTTTCTGTGATATCTCATCTTTCAAATTTCTATAAGACAGAGAATCAGTGGTCATCGGTATGTTATAAAGCATTAATTGTAACAAGTTTCAGTAGCTGAAGAGGGAATCAAAGTGAAATCTCAATCAGGAAACAGACAAGTTTGTTCGATAACCTTGAAATCTCAAGCAGATGCAAAGTCACTCTACAGGTAGGGAAAAACAGATGAGGAAAATGTAACTTGTAAACAAATAGTGCTAGTATTGGCTGGAGCCATTTCTCTGCCAGACTACAATATGGTCTGGCACATGATATGACTTGCACTTTCTGTTTTTATTATAGTCTTTTTGTAAGACACAATCTATCTCACCCGTTTGTAGCTGTTCCAGCATCTCATCTATTTGAATTAGACACCCATCCTTAAAGAGAATGAAATCCTCTTAAGATCCCAATGCATTTTCTGTAGAGATAGCCTAACTTTTAGCCAGTATTCTCTTCCCCTGTGAAAGAAAAATAGTGTTCTATAATGCAAACTATACCACATATTTTATGGCATCACCATTGCTTTGCCATGAGCGCTGCTTTCAAAATCATGTTTTACAGGAATCAAGACTAAATTGTTACTTGCAAGGTTCATTTTGTAAAGATATTAATTAATGGACTGCACATGGAAGCAAGTTGGGAAATATTGTGCATTTTGTGCATTATTTTGTTGGCAAGTACATCATTCTAGTAATTAATGTTGACATCTTTTTAAAATGCATTAAGCAATATAGACAACATATACTCTGCCCAGCTTCTTACTTTTTGGGGGCAGAGAGGTGGAATACAGAGAGAGTTTCCCATGGCTGAGCACTAATACTGCAGCAGGGCCTTCCATTGCCTAGTAAAGTCCTAGTCTGTCTTGATAAAAGGTACATTTTAGGTACAGTTCTGGACTCTTAAGAGATTTTTGAGAATCTAGCATTCTCACAGACTGCCAGAGCAGTAGAGATTCAAACTCAGTAACATTCTAAGTGATCCTTTAAGGACCCCTGTTGAAAGAGTCATTCCCTTCCTTATGGATTTCAGGTAGAAAAACAACTCACTGCTGTGTTCAGACAGACATCAGTCTCCTTTCTCTTCCTCTCTCATTCCCATGCCTAACCAAATAGCAATCACTTTATCATTCTCAACAAGTTTAAGCACCTTAATTCGAAGGTTCTAGATATGTAGAAAATTAGTGCCCTTCATGACTCAAAGCTATGGCAATTTTTTAGATGTTTATTGACCTGTTTATTACTATCTGTTTATTGAACTGTTTTCCATGAATCTGTCTAATCCTTTTCTGAGCCTGCTGATGCTGTCTGCCTCCACTAATTCCCTTGGCAGCAAGTTCCAGAAGTTCACTACTCACTGTGTCAGGAATTATTTCCTTTTATTTGTTTTAAAACAATCTCCTGTTACCTCTGCTGGGTGTTCTAGCTATGGGTTTGGTAAAAAAAAGAGGGCGAGGGTTCTGGAAAGGGTTTTGATAGAATTTTGTCCTCACAGCTATAAAGTTTTTCCAAGTGAAAAATTAAAGTATTCAAACAGGGCCACAACACAACTCAGAATGTAAGAGCCCGACACAACAGCATTAGATTCAAAGAGCACCCCCACTAATGTAGATTTACTCACACAGCCTACAGAATTCTATGGTCTAGTCTTTGATGAAAAGACAATCTACTTCACAGTGTCAAAGACCTCCTCCATAAGTTTGTAACCAACCCTTGTATACAGAACTCGGGAATGAGACCATTTGAGGATTGATGTCTTTGTCACAACCAAAAAGATTCATCTGTCATGACTATGATTCATTCAATTACAGAAAAAAAATCCCAAACATTCTTACAATTCTGACTAAGAGGAAGAAAGACTGAAAAATGTCAGAATGAAACATTCACTACATGTTTTTTTCAGACATGCCCATCCAAATTTTGGTTTGAAGTCTACATAGACCTTCCATCCAAAGCCAATTTAACTGAGAGCCCAAGGAAAATACATGCCCATCTGGCATAGACTGTTGTTCCAAGCTGTGACCAGATGATTCCCTTCACCCTCACCCTCCAAAACCAGAATGACTATAAAAAAATAACCATTCTCTTAGGTTAAAAAAAAAAAAAAATCTCCCGACCATGGTTGAAGCCAAATGGCCCTTCAGGCTACTGCTGAAGAATCAATTACATTAGCTGTAAGCCTAAGAGAGTCCTGGGGACAATCAGTCAGAGCCATAATAGCTGTGAGGGAATTGTTAAGCAAATTGAGGGATTCTTTAGGTAATTGGGATTGGACAACCAGGTCATACTTAATTTGAAGCATCCATTCCATACAAGTGCTTCAGAGGTATAGTAGGAACTAAAGACAGTAAAGTCTAATTGTGCTGCTACTAACCCAGTGCTTTTAAAGGGACAGACCACCCCACCCACCCACCCCTGGCCCCCCATTCTTGCACAGAATGCTTAATAGGATTGTGCTCACTCTCAGCAGAGAGGAATTCAGGCAGCTCCTGCAGGGTCAAATCGGGGAGCCGAGAGCTCCACAGCCTTCTGGGACAACCTGCAGTGCTTATTCACAGCTCAAGCCAGGGACTGGAAATGCTCAGGAGTTTCTACCAAAATTGAGAAGGAATGAATAGATGACCCACCTCTTTCTCTAAGGCAGTTCATAGATGCTAAGGATGTACATTTTCCTCTTTTTGTGGTTGACCATGCATTCAGCACGCTAAATGTATACTTAACTAGAAATTCTGGTCTTCCAAAGAAACTCTGCAAAAATCCACAGCTCCTGCTTCAAGCTCTTCAGATTGTACAGGCAAGAAAATCTTCAGTTCTGGGAGGTCACACTGAGGGGACTGTGAGGGGATCTCAGATCAAACTGGATTTTTTACCCAGTTAAACAGGGAACTATTCCAACAGCAAAAAGCTCTCAATTTCCTTTGTTCACTGAAACAAGTTTCAGGAAAAAAAGGTATGCCCAAAATCCATCTTCATGTTCAGTTTGCTTTTGGAGAAACCTGTTGCAAACAGCTAGTGCTAGCATTTTTTTGGCTTCTCCAGAGAGAAGCAAGCCATTTGAGTTGATACAATAGGGACTGAAGTCCCAAGAGATGCTAATTCTTTGTTGGATTGCCCTGAAATTTCACAAGGTGAACAAAATGAGCCAGCAAACACAGCCCTAAGAGTGCCAGCACCAAAGCTGACAAATCTATCTTCTTGTCTCCCTTTCCTCTGATTCTTTTCTGGAACTAATCTGAGGAAAAACCCCATTTCTGGGCCTTCTGGCAAAGAGTACCTCAGATAATTGCCCAGAATGGAAGATTCTGCTAGTGCCACATTTCTTTGGCAAGGCAAGAGAAAAACTGGGAAAAGAGGGATAAAGAACAGAACCTGGATGGCTGAAGGGTGCCAAAGCAAGAGTTTTGAGCCAGTTGCCATTCTGCTCGGAATCTGCAGCGAGGAGCCCAGCGGTCCCTGCTCCCAGCAAGCTGGCCATGGCTTAGAAGAGTTGGCCAGAGCAGCTCTGGCAGAACAGCTGACAACAGAGAAAACTTGGAGCAGCAGATGGGCCAATAGCCCATTGGTAGAGGTCAGGAATATCTGATCATGCACACTTCTGCCATTACAGAGCTCTCATGGAGGACAAATCCATCCATTTCATGCTCCTGTTTTGGAGGTTGTTGTAACTGCTTATCAAATCAGTGAGCACTTTTCTAGCCTTGAGAGAACAAGAGCCAGCAGGAACTGATTGCAATTCTACATCTAACATTTAGAGTTGTGACATGATCTATTCAGCCAGTCTATGTCCTTCTAAAGTTATCCAGCAGTATGCCAGCAGTCACCCAGCAACAACAGCTTCCAAATTAAGAAACCATGTAAAACAAACAAACAAAAAGTAAAATCCCTGATCTGGAACATACTGCCATAACTGAAGGGAGCCCTTCCACTCCACACAGTACTAACACCAGTTTAGGTGACTGAGCAGGAAAACTCTCACCCACGAGACTAGTTAAACAGGCTATGGTGTAGCAGCTCAATTTCCTGGACAACATCAGGAGTCAAAGTCTGGGGAGCACTTGAAGAGCATGGCAAATAACCCATCCACAAAAATAATCATCATCAAAAACAGTCATCCACAAAATTTTTGCCAATCAGTACTTTGAAAAATGAGCTATCACTTTTTGTAAAGATAATGGATGGGAATTCAGTCTGTGTCACTGCTATGGAAAAAAAAATCCATTGTTTTAGACTATAGGGAATGCTGAGCACACAGAATTTGAACTCAGAGAACTTGGTGTAGAAATGGTCATGGTTAGATAGTGTCATTCTTTTGACCAGAGAGATGCAAAGAAATCTATTTCATGTGTAGGAAGAATACTTAGATTAAAATCTTGTTCCAACAGAGTCTTGAGACCTTACCTGATGCAACCTGGGTGAAGCTTTGAGGGCAGTGAAAATCCTCAAACGAGTACCCACAGGTAAAGCAAAACACTTATGAGGTGGGTGATAATAATCTAGCTTCTTCCAAGCTCCAGGTCAGCAAAGGAAGCAACGCGATAATGTTCAAAGATACTTTTGGTAGCAGAAACACAATGCACTGTATCTGCTCTCTACTGCTGCATCCCCACAGTCATTACTCATGCTACGAAAAGAAAAAAACAGGTGTATAAGGCAGCTGTGCTTGACAGAGGCTACTTGCAAAAAAATAAGGGAAGGCTGCAGACCATCAAGATTATAAATATCATCCATCTCAACACTGTATTTATTTGGCCAGTAGTGCTAAAATTGTGTCAGCCTCTTTTGCTGGAGAGTAAGTGCAATGGAACACATCCTCACAATCTTTGTACAGGCACATGAACTAATGACAGAATTCTAGATGCTTCATTTGGGACAGAAGTACTGTTTGAAGTTCTGACTTACTGGGCACTGTTCTTTACAACCTTGTGTTTCATAAATGCTTCTCTACCTTAGGATAGGGTATATTCAAAAACTGGAACACCACCTGAGAGAAACCCCTCAGTCACAAGGTGGGTCCTTCCTGCCAAAAAAACAGAGCATGGACCACAAAAATTCCAGTTTCAATCACAACTGATAAGATCAGAACATATGTAGTGTTAATTGGTCTAAACACTGGGAGATTCCAACTGCTTCCATCCTGCTACATTTCTGACATCAGCAGTCTACCACAATACCCCACAGTACTTAGGGTCAGAGTCCAGTTGCCTTCCACGCGTGGACTCAGTGGGCATGGAGAATAGGGAGATTTGCTTTGACACCCAAGAATAACTGCATCACCTTGGGAGACTGCATTTCAAGTTTTGCTTCCGATTATAATTATAATTACTTGGTGATGATCACCTCCCCCTTTAGCTTAATTTAAAATGCTTCTAAGTTGGAGAAATGAATGACTGGAATTATCTGGGAAGAGCTGGAGGGATGGGGGAAGAACATAAGCTAACTTTTGCTCTTTCAATTCTTGTCATTGGCAAAAACCTTAAAAAATATTGCCAGTTAATTTTCCTCACAGTGGTAAGCTTTGTAATTGTAACCTGTAACCAGTTATAACCATCATGTTGTGTGGTTCATGCTAATTGCTGACTGTTGTGACCAAAACATGATGCTAAATCTTTCAGTACAGGAAGGAAGGAGAAACATGGCAGTGTTTGAACTGACAGTGCATCACTGTTCTTCCTATACAATGTTCTTACAGGGCATAACTGAAAAATTATATTGGGGCCACCCATCACATACATTTAGTTGGGCTTACAGCTATGTACCCAGCGAGAAGAAGGAATCAAAAGAAGTTGAAGGAAAGTAAATTCCATTTGGAAGACAACAACACTGCAGAGAAATTAAATCATAAGGATCTCACATTCCCCTGCTAGTTCTCTCATGTAGATTTTCCTCTTTTCATTTCCACAAACACAATATGATTACTTTCAAGAACCAGTCATGAGTTAAAACCAAAAGTAGAAATCCACACACACACTTGTCCAGAGTTGAGGTCAAGGTTTGGCAGTACCCTGCTCACGCTGTGAGCAAAGCCCCTCTCAGGCAGTGCCAGAAATGCTGGGGCTTCCACACTGCTTTCCACCACTGAGGCTGACAACACCCCAAATAAACCAGAATCACAGAGGTAAAACACCCTCTGAATCAATGCATTCAGTGAATGCAATGGAATCCCACAGCACAAAACACATTGGCGCAATGATACTTATAGTTCATCTCATGCTACTTCATTACTGATATATTGCTAATTAAAAATATGGTGAAATCACTCTGGTAGCATCTGCACCCCAGTTCAGCCATGCCAGACAGAGAGAATGTCTGGCTTCAAGTCTTCCTTCATCACTTTTCTTTATCCCATTTTGCCAGCTTTCAAGAAAGTGGCTGTCTTTGCCTTCCTCTGAATGGGAGAGATTATTCGAGTACAGGAAATAAAACCAAGCGGAAAGGAAGGAGCAGCTGCTATAACCAAACTGATGATGACAGTGCACCCATCAAAGAGAACTAAGAGATGCCTATTACCTGCCATCTAGCCTCTGCCTCGGGTGTTCAGTGTGTTTTAAGTGCAGAAGCTTAATTTGTTCTTGCACACAGTAGACCACTATTGCAGATGAATCCTCAAGTGCAATCAACTAGTTGATCTACCAAAAACATGCTAGGCCATAAAACCAGTATAGTGAATTTAATTTAAAAAGATATGTTAGATTCTTTTTCCACAAACCCTTAGTTTTAAAAATAGTCTTTATGTGTATGAGAAATCCAATGGTGTTTACAAGAATAATGGTGTGCAGCATTGGGCAATAAAGGCTGAGATTCTCTTTGCAAACAGATAAATATTTGCACACTGGTACTGTGTGACCATCTACCCAAATATTATCTCTGTGCATGAAGAATAAAGCACATTTTGCCAGTTGCTTTATTTTGTTAGTTGCCACAACCATTAATATGCTTCTTTTTCTTCCTTTCTAAGATCTACTAGTCCGTAAGAGCAAAACCCACAGTCTGTACAGATATTGAGGATAAGTAAGTGATGCATGGTGACTTAATATTACTAAATACTTATAGACCACTTATATATTCAGAGTGTTCTACAAACATTAGCAAATCAATCCTCACACCAGCTTGCAGGACACCTAAGTATTATTTTCCAAATTACAGCTAAAGCTTCTGCACATATCTATAACCACTGTTTACTTTACGCTGCCAAACCAAAACTAAACAGTAGTGATGTATGTCATATTCCCTGGAATGGCAGCACCCACGACCTCAAGAAAGGACTCAGTTATAAGTATGGTTAGAGAGGTTATAAACTGAAGAACATAGGAGCTGCAAGGATGTATATTAAAAAGAGAAACAGTGAAGAGGATTTTATAATATTTTTAACATATAAATGAATACTTGTCATGTTTGAGGATTCAAAGAAAAGTCTGAAATGAATAACCACGACCAGTGGAGTTCACAACACAGTGACTATGTGCTGGACATGCTAGTGGTGCTTATGAAGCCTGTTTGAGTTTAAAGGCTCCAACTGCAGTACTGGTAAGGCTGCATTCCCATCTTCTAAAATGGGACACCAGAATCAGGCTAACTTCATTAACACACAAACAGCTGCACTGACACACAGCCAGCATGGGGGGATCCTTGCTCATGGGTGACATTTGAACTCTGGGCAGGACAGAGAGAGAACGCAGCCAAGGCTAGAAAAGGTGCAGTTCTCACCGCAAAACTGTCCTGAGACAGAAGAAGGGGCTGGCTGCTGAGGCTGCAGTCAGGAGGGCAGCTCACACCGGGGTGAGCTGCTCCCAGGCTCCATGTGGCCCTGAAGAGGCTGGTGTGCACAGAGCAGCTGGCAGGCTTTATCTGCTCCACTTTCTCCGACCCTGAGAAGCAGCCTGGCAGCCTTCTAGCTCTCCCTGCTCTCAGATGTACCTTTTTCTTCTTTTATGATCAACAGTCCCAGGAGAGACTTCAGAGAAAACGTTGGCCTCAAGTACTCAAAATACTCAAGAGTTAAGTCTGGCATTTTTTAGAATACCTGCGGGTAGTCTGGCAACTCAAGTATCCCACATTCACCCATCTCTAATGATGATTATTATGCACCAACAGCTGTCTACAGTTCAATGGATGAGGATCTAATTGATGTCATTACCTCGCCTCATATAAAGTGAAGAGAATTCCTGCTTCTTCGGGTTTGGGGCTCCTAGGCTGACTGAGGACCTGTGCTGAAGGCCTGCAAGCAGACTGTTTGGTAGTGCTGTTCGTTTGCTTTCAGCTGGTCAGAATCCACAGAAACAAACATCTCGTAATATACTGTATAATATATTACAATGTGGCTTTTGTCTTACTAGTTTAATACTGAATAACTCTGATAGCATTCATATGAATATTAATTTTGTAATAAAAAGCAAGACTGGTGTATTAGTTATGCGTTCTTTTGTTACTCTTAGTCTCTAATTATTATTATTAATGCTATTACGTCCAATTTCCCCTCACCTCGCTCACCCTCACAGTCTCTGCTGCGCTGCCCTGTCTCAGGCAGCGAGCTCCTTCTGGAGCCAACAACAATGTCACCCAATTAACCCTCTGGCAGGGTGCACTGTGCTGGGTAAACGGTGCTGCTTCCACTGCTACAAGTCTCCGAGTGTCATTTCCCCCTGTGATACAGCCAGGCACCCAAATCTCTTCCTTGGCCTTGGGTTGCCTGCCCAGCACGGCTGGCCACGTGTGGGGTTTGCCATGTGGCAGGATCAGCCAAAATATTTCTGCTGGGGAGCTGGTGCAATAGGAATCTGTGTTTCAGTTTTTAAAAGCTACGTTTCTGGGGGGGGAAAAAAAAGAAACCCAGCCATTTGAAGAAACAAAATGCCTGAGTCCACCTCTTTTGGGTGGGTGTAAATCCTCTGTCTTTAATAAAGTTATGTCTGATTTATAACTGTGTGAGAGGAGATTCTGGCCCATAATATAATATAAAAGGCTCAGCTTTCTGCAGTTTGCTTATTCATAAAGATTACTCCACTGTCACTGTGGAAAAGATGCAATGAAAAATACCTAGTGCTTTGCAGCTTTGCAACTGCCAACTCTCTCTTGTTTTTAAAAGAATACCACTGTTCATTTTCTAGTCTACAGCAGATATATTTTTAACATAAAAACACTATATTTAATTGGTTATGGATCTCAGTTCTTTTAGCACTACTGGAAATCACACAAAAACACATTAGTACAGAGCAATTAGTGCAATGGCAGTAAACAACTAAGGCACTATTAAGCTGTGGGTGATTAAATAGTATTACTTCTTTATTTTTTATGATATTAGACTAAGAGAAGATTTTTAAACATATATTCCCGTTAATATTAATAAATGATATGAAGAACAGGTGTCTTTAAGACTATTTTTGTCAGGGCACTTCAGTTTATAAGAAAGATTTTTCTTTTAATGGAAGATTTGTCTCTTTATATGGTGTATCGTGCTATTTCTTATCTCACTACACTGGGACATTTATACAGTAATATTATTTAATGAGAGTTATGAAATCACACACTGTTCCTTCAGAAAATAATACCCATATCTCTACCACCAAGGAACAAAGAGCTACCAAACTCCCAAAATAATATGCAATTATTTATATCCGTGCAAAGAACAGCCCGGGTACTCTTTGACAAATTTACTACAATGGGCTGTAACAAACAGTGTGATAAGTTAGCCCGAGTGCCAGTGACCTTCAGGCAACATAAAAGACAAGAATCTGACCCAAGGACAGAACCCTTGTGGTATACCTTTTTAATCTGCCTAGCCCTCACAATCTCTCTGGACTCTGTACTTGTTTATAGATCATCCTCATGGTCTGGCACATCTTTTCCTCGGCATCTGATTAAGTTAACAATGTGCTGCTATTTGCATGCAGATTTGCCAGGCCTTTCTCTACAGCTGCTCCCAAAGACTTGGTCTTTCTCTGTAATGTGATAGCACAGCAGTCAGTAAATGCAATCTTTGTCAAACCCAGGTGTGCTCTTGATTTGGTTCTCATTCGTTCCAAGCAATTTTTCTTTCTGTAGCATTTATAAGGCTCTATTATAGTATAGCCACATCTGGAGCTAAAATTCTTCTATTAATTATATACTTTTACCACTATAAAGAAAAATTCAGACACAGCTACTAACATTTTTGTTGTTCTTCTTGTTCTCTTTTTGACAGCCCATATTTTACTTCTGTACAAATTTAATTTTTAAAGCAGCATTCCTGATTTTTATTTCCATAAAAACAGTAATGCAAGCATGAAATCGAAATATTTGGTATCTCTAGTCTAAAATCATTCTATCCAGAGCAATACAAAGTATCAGGCTTAATTTTTTTAAACCTTTCAATACTAATCATACATATGATACTTTAATAATGTTTCTGTCTTGTTAAAAGAGTTACAATCTGCTAGGGAAAGAAAGGGAGTGGTTAAACAAAAACCAAAACAACTTACTCAGTTCCCTAGTGGATGCTGGTTCACATCACAGAATCACCAAACAATTTGTTCCCTCCACAGTCAAAAAGCAGAACCAAATTTGATCAGCATGGTGACTTAAATGCTGTATTTTCTTTGTGCAATGAGAGTAATTTTTCAAGATCAGGTTTGAAGTAGATTAGTGCAGAAATATGAGCTAAGCCTTCATTCTTATCATCTGAGTATGGATAAAGGATGCATTCACCCAAGAGCACCAAAAGTTATTGTCTAAGAAAAAAATTTCCTACCACATTTATCCATGTGTGCATACAGAGATCATCACAACAAAGTAGTAAATGGAGACTGGCAAACAGGTTTGACAAGTGAATATTCACTATGAAAATATAAATTTAAAAGGAAATACTAGAAATCTTATTTGTTAATTTTAAATCCCAACTGTGTACCAAAAGGGAGGCTTCTTAGCTAGATGTATGTTAAAAGAGGTCAGAATTTTTTTAATTACAGGAACACTACAAAGAAATACCAATCCCCACAACTGAAGGATGATTTCCATCTCACCGAATCAGGTGGTCTTCTCCAGCCCGTGGCCAAGCAAGTTTAACATGGGCATTATAGTGAGCTGAGATCTTGACTTCAGTATTATTTATTTTAAAAGGAAGTATAAATGGAAAACTTTTTCTTCCCTAATCAGTTTTCTGCTGGTTTGCTTTCACTGATATCTTTTTTTTTTGCATATTTGTATCAAAAATAAAATAAATACAAGTGTTCCATATCGGTGCTGCTGAATTCACTGAAGCATCAATGATTTCTGAACTATTTTTCTTTAATAAAATTATGAATAAAAAAATGTAACTAGCTTTACCCACTAAAAATAAAACATAACTGTAATGTTTTTCATGGTGGAGTTCTTATACTATTCTACTGAGGAAAAAGCTTTTGTTTATTTATAGCAGATTTTATCTTCCCAAATCACTTATTTCAGCTGATTAGTTTGGCCATATATACACCCAGTCTTTGCACAGACATGCAGACACACTCACACACAGATTCACACAGAACATATACCCACGCAGGAGGGTAAAAGAATCAGCAGACAGACAGAAGCTGTGTAACCAGATTACATCACAGGTTACGATGGAAATAAATAAAAGAAAACCTCTCTTGCTTCCATAGCGTGGCATTTTAGTGGTGCTGGTTTGACTTTTGGCCCACACACATATGCCAATGGCAAGGCTAACTCTAGGGACTAACAAAAAAGAATGTGTGTTCACAGCTGTACAGTACACCAATACAGATTACATGTTTTCAGTGTTGCGGCCACAACAGAATGCTAATTAACATACTGGAGTGATGAGAACGGCTGTAAGGGCCTTATTGTTCCATTATTTCATGCAGCCCAGCTGCCTTTGTTTATGTCACTTATCCTCTCGTGCCACAGGTTTTTACTCCAAAAATACTATCCCAATACAACGTTAATATTTAAAAAACAAAGAGGTGGCAGATTGTCATTTTTGTGTCAGTCTCAAACTGCAGAACTGTTAAGCTGTTCTGGTTCGGTATTTAGAAATAATTTAACAGCCATATTCAGACACTGCCTGCATTCTAACATAATGGCTGAATACTTGAACCAAGCAAATGCATAACTATCCTGACATCACTTATGAGATTTAGATTGGTCAGTTAATGGAAGTCTTTACCAGAATCAATACCATAACAGCTTCTTGAAATGAACGTGATTTTTTACACAGAGTGCTGTGAACAATAAGTACAGAAATATCCTACCTTTGTATACAGCACAAAGGAACTGGGATTTGAAATTAAGAAGCAATTACAGTTTTTTGCAAAGTAATGTTACAGCTGATTATTAGAAATAAACACATACAAAATAAGCACTTTTTAATAAATAGCTGGAGAATATTAAAATTCCACAATCCTATTATTCCTTTTTTTCCCTACTTTTTTAACAACCATTTTATCTGCTGGTTTGGTTATCATGTTGCTGTTAAGGATTAATATTGATGATTGTTGCCAACAATGGTTAAATACTGAAAAAAACCCACTTTTTATGGGAGAGATGTAGCCATATCTAACTGTAAGTAATATGAGTTGTGTCTGCTGCTTTGACTGCTTTGATTGATTAATGAAAAAAAAGCAATGTTAAATGCCATTAATATTCTCAGTTGTATTACAGTAGTGCCTGAATGTCTTGGCTGATGTTGGCCAGGTTCAGATTCAGGATAGCTAGGAAGACAACGACTACCTAGTACAAAGGAAATTAAGAGATCCTGTCCACAGAAGCTCTGTGATCCCAAAAGCATTCATGTTTCTTAACAGAGAAATCAAGCAACTTGGCGCCCTTGACTTCTGTGAAGCCACGCAACAGGCTGAGTTTACTTAGGGGTTTAAAAAACTAGTAAGGTTTTATTTAGTCAGTAGCAACAAGTGCGACAATTTGAAAAAGTGAAATAAGGAGAGGAAAATAAGAAAAAACAGCCAGAAAACCCCAGGACATCAGTGGCAGGAAGTTCAATGTACCGCTACCTGGTTACAACTCAAAAGTTCCTTCCCCTCATTTACTTGGTATAAAGAAATAGGAAACATTAATTATAAAGAGTTTTCCAAACAATTTATTCCATCAGTTGCCTGTAATTTCTGTCAAAGCATAAGCTTGGCTAGAACCCGAAGCTGTTAATGGTGCATTTCTTTCTCAAATAAAGGGGAAAAAAAACCCTGAGATTTTAGTTCCGGTTTCACAGGTTTAACTTTCCCAACAACAGGTGAGAGAGCTAACAACGTACCTGTCACCTCAGATTTACCCAGTGAACAGAAACATCAGAAAGGGTAAGTCTTCCCCAAAAATGTCATCTCCCTAATCAAAGACATACTGTTGTTAATCACAATACACACCAAAATCCTGAACATGTCCAATTGAGTGAACAAGCCCTAGTTGCTTTTTAATGACTTTAACTGGTAATCTCAGATAAACGTGCAACTGCTTGAAGTGTCTGTCTTATGTAAGGCAGTAATGAGGGGATTTAATGTTTTCTCCAGCCTACACAGCTCACAATGGTGAATGCACCACAGGTGTGGTGCAATCTAATACAGAGGAGCTTCTCAGCTATGACCATTCCCCTACTGTGGACAGAACATAGATTTTTTTAACTGGATACAGGAGCTAGCTAAATTACCCAGCTGCTCTGTGTTTAAGCCCCCAGCTAGTTTATATACCAATAACAATAAACTTTCTATAACAGCAACCCAGTCTATTACAGTGCTTCTTGCTCAAGCTAAAAGTGGGCCACTGTTACTTCAGCTATGTTCATGGATGACACTATGGGATTTGTCCCATCCTAAAACTATAAAAACACTACAAAAAGATACAAGCATGCTAAATTAATGGAGTTTTGTTTTCCAACAGGATGATCTGTTATTTTATGGTGCAGACACACAGTATCTTAAGCCTATCAGGAAAACATTGGAAGGTTGGCTTTTTATTCATGCTTATTTACAGCACAACACCTAGTTGCAAAAAGAAGTACTGACAATGGCCTCTTAATAACTTTAGTGTGATACAGTACTGAAAAAGTTCTCTC
This sequence comes from Cinclus cinclus, assembly GCF_963662255.1. Classification (NCBI taxonomy): domain Eukaryota; kingdom Metazoa; phylum Chordata; class Aves; order Passeriformes; family Cinclidae; genus Cinclus; species Cinclus cinclus. The sequence goes on along the minus strand of NC_085056.1, from coordinate 14,772,520 downwards.
CAGATAATCCACTCATGCATTTATTTTTAAAAATAGCATTTAATTCTGACATCAATTAAATAAAATTGTTTACAGTATGTAATAGGTGTGTTGTTGAAACTGTGATGGTCTGTTCTAAGAATGAAAAGTGTGAACAGAGGTGTAATGGGTTTATCAGACTACCCGATATGGTCATGACACAAGAAAAACAAAACAAGGCAGCCAAGACTTTGGGACCAGAAAAAAGACTTTTTTCCTCTACAGTGTACCAACTGTTTCCCTGCAGAGGTATCTGTTGATTTACTAACATGATACAACTCTATAAACTTTGTCTTCATGAAAACACATTATAAAAATAACTGTAAAATTAACACTTAACAAAAATAAAATTTAAAAAAATGACAAAGCAGTAGAGTTTACATTGTGATTTCCTTGAAGTTAGGAAGAAATTCTGTCATGACTTAACTGTTCCCATTGCTTCATAGCTTTGAGTGAACTACTTCTTTCAATCTTAGTTTATGAAATTCTACTGAAATTAACTTCTTGTGGCTAAGGCTGATACAAATAGCAGCAACAAGGTACTAAAACACTAATAAACTGATTACAAGGTCACATAAATGGATATGTATATAGCTGCTGGGCATAATACATAAGTAACTTCAGGTGCAAGCCATAAAATACAGCAGTGAGTATGTAAGCACAGGCAGCCACACAAAAACCTCAGTTGTCAGTGTTTGAAAATACATATCCTCTCTGCATTTAATCAGGCATTTAACTTAAAAGTATTCCCATCCCAATCGTAGATTTTCAATCACTTTTAGAGCCAAATTTACCAAAGCCTAAGATTTTTTAACAGGAACTCCAACACTGTAAGAAAACCATACCAGATTACATAGGAGCTGCAAGACTTTCCTACATTATTTATCTACATCATGTATGGCATCTTATCTCTACAAACACAGTCATTTTCAAAATAACCCTCAAAAGAGGGTATTCTTGTTTTCACAGTCATTCCCAGACTATCCTCAGTTGGAAATAGACTTAGCTTGAAAATGCTCCCTTGCAGACAAACCAGTCCAGGCACTATATAGCTGTCACAAGGCTGACAGCTCGTTGTATGGACATGATTGTACCTTCCCCACAGAAAGTCCCATGGGAAAGGCTGGAAACAAAAGAAATCCTGATGGGATCCATCCAGCTGAGCAGGGCAGCAGTTGCCTTCTGCTGAGAGGACTAACCTGGAGCTCTCTCCAACCCACCCCATTGAACCCTGCCCTCTGTCCAAAACATCACTCAAAGACCTGCACTCCTTGCTCAAGCCCAAGCTCCCCATTTGCCCTGCTCTGTGCCATCACACAGCTGAGAGTTTGCTCTGAGCTGGTGACTTCAGCTGCACGTGCGGTCATGGAGCAGGAAACCTGCTGTGACATGGCACAGGAGAGCCCCCCTGTAAAGCTACAGCCTGCCATAAGAGCCTCTCCTCACCAGCACAATTCCTGCTGCTCCACAAGGGAAGAAGACAGCAAGTCAAGGACATCTGCACAGGGGCTTTGTGCCTCCACACAAACTCTAATCCAATTACAGCCATGCCTTTATGGGTCCTTAAGAGGCTCCAAGAAAATGATGGCTAAAGACTTGAGCTGCATTCCTTTTTCCTGGTCTTTGTGGACCAGAGGTGATGATTTGCAGCTTCCCGTAGCTCCCAACCCTCCCATCCCTACCTGCCAGCCTCTACTCCTTCCCCTCACAGTGCTCCATCATCAATCAGTTCTTCAGATGCTTGCCAGGGATCTGCTTTGTTCTGCATCCAATTCCAACTGGCTGTACATAATAAGAATTTCATTCCTATGCCTGTGCTTTTCACCTGGGAAATTGAATCCTTCATGGCATTAGCCTTCTATATTGTCCTCCGACCGTATGGAAAAGATTCCACAGTAGTCCAGAAAAATGAAACCTGCTACAGAAACTGGGCCCTTGATCTACAAGAAGTTTTCAAACATCAGAATTCCCCTTCTCTGAGAAAAAAAAAACAAAACAAATTGCGTTTCAGTTATTTGTGGAAAAAATCAGGATTTCCAGGCTTAAAAATTATGTCATACAGAGAATAAGGCAATCTCTTGGTCTTAGAAAATCCCAGGGCCAAGGGAATCTTGAGGTTGGATTCTGTAGCTGAGGAAGCATTATTTTGACAGAGTTCACCATGTCCTGCATGAGTCTTGGTAAACACATGCTTTCCTTACTGAAGCACAGGGAATGTGATGGCTTCATGGTTTTTTTGACAGGTTTTGCTTAAGTTGTTTGGGGTTTGGTTGTTTGTTTCCTTTTTTTCTTTTAGAGCTTTACTTAAATAAGGGGGTTGAAAGAACCTAAAATTTTGCACAGTCCAGTGATTTTGGCACAAGCTCAATATTGCATCGCTGAACTGACACGGCTGTGGCTCAGCCACTGATGTCCAAAGCCACATTCCCTGTAGCCAACAGAGCTCTTTCCAGTGCTCACTGCACACCCAAAGCATGCACTATTATTCAACTAACGTAGACCATGTTATGCCTTATTATATTACAGACACTGTACTTTGTGGCATGACCTTGTTGCTTCAGAGGAATATTTTTAAAGAAAATGCTGCTTCAGCTGGGGTAGATTTGTGAACTGCCAGTGATATGGCATTACCATACCACTGTCACTTAATGTATATGAAGTTATACTTTCAAACACTCAGACATAGATGAGTGCTCAAAATCCCTTGTTTGAAGAACAACAAAATAATAAGAAATAATAATTATAGCAATAACTGCTTAGTATTTGTATGATAAAAGTGCTGAAAAGACATTAACTAATTAGTGCTCACAACACCCATGTGAGGCAGAAGAGTATCATTATCCACATGCTACAGATGGAAAACTGACAATGTGGAGTTACCTGCCTTTCCAAGACATGCATGAGGGGATAATCACCTAATGCAAATTCATCAAAAAACCCTGTGGGGAAAGCACCAGTAGAATGGTCACAGGTTCAGCTTCCTCCTTGAGAGCTCTGATGCAGTGAGAGAGAGAGCAGCACAGAGAGATGTGGGACAGACACACGTACCCTGCATCTAATCTAGAAGCTGTGCAGAGAGGAGACAGAGACAGCTGCACAGATCATTAAAGGCAGCCTGATTACTTGAGCTTGACACCTCTTTTTTTCCCTAAAACGTCACTCACAGTGATGGGGTAGTAGAGTCAGGCTGGGAAGCCAAGTGGGTTTTGCAGGAGGAAGATCCCCTGGACTGAACCCCACTGAAAATACAGCTTTTGCAGCACCACCTTTGACCACTTAGTTAAGATTCAAATTAAACACCTGGGGTTTGTTATCCTTGCCATGCATCTCTTTTAGGAGCCAGGTAGGCTGGGTTTCTTGCACATGGTACATTCTGACAATAGCTCACTTAGTGGTTTGTTTTCTTTTTTCTGTAAGGCTGTTAGCTCGGTTCTGTATAACCAAGAGGTTTGGGTGACTTGCATAAAGCATGGATAAAACTACTGCTACCAATCACAGTCAGAGGCTGATCAAAGCCAACATTCATTAACTCTGAACACAAAATTGTCTGAATCCATCAGTAACTGCAATGGTGCCTAATTAGAGAAGGCATTGCCTGTTTCAAAAGCCATGCTATCTAGCTGGACCATTGAGCAGTAGAGAAAAG
>NC_085056.1:14761356-14763856 GCF_963662255.1 Cinclus cinclus | reverse complement strand
ATTGTTTGGGGAGGTTTTTTGCTTGCTTGGTTGGTTTTCTCTGTTTTAGATTGTTGGTGTTTTTTTCCTGAAAAATGTCTACCTATTGTGCTAAACTCATAATTCTCTGAAGAAAATGTGTGGCATATGGGGCAAAACACTACTCCCAGACTATGCAAAAGGCCTGGAGGTATCATGTTCAGGTACAGTACAGCAGTACAAAGCAAGATATAGACATACTCTTAAAAGCAATTATTTAAAATAGAATAAAACTATAATGTATTTCACATGCATCTCTGAAGAACAGAAATCAGGCTCAATCTATATTTGACTCTGTAAATTTATAAATGACACCACACATCAATAAACTAAATACTTAAGTAGTAATTTAAAAGACAGAATGCATTTCCAAATTTTAGAAATAAATCCAATAGGTTCTATTATATTACACATTAACAATATAAATACTTTAATATAGTGTAAAATGTATGTGTTCAATGACTCATGTTAGGTTGTGTGCTGTGGACAACTGTCTTAACAACAACATTTATGTGGTCATAACTAAGTTTTTAATTTAACACCCCATTAAGATGAGGTGAGAGGATTCACACCTCTGTCAGCACTATTGTTTCAAGTCCATCTCCATCTATGTGCAGAGTCAACAAGACACCATCCACTCGATTTACAGTGCTGACTCCTTGGAGGAGTGAGCCACTGCTTCTCTTCCCCATGCATATACCATGAAAACACAGGTGTGCAAGTCAGTGGATTTGTTAATGGCACGTTAACACTCACTAACATGCTGCAAATACTGAATGAATACACCAATGTTATTTTTGTTAATTGGACACATTTTTGAAGAGCGAAGTTCAGCTTTCTACTACATATTTAAGTAAGGAAAGATATCCTAAGACAAAAGGGTTTTTCTGAAACTAAGAGCAGAAAGTCCAAAATTTTACCAGAGGGAAATACATATGCATATAAAATTAAATTCCACCCAGAGGTGATTAATACTCATGGAGTTCTAGTTGTTACCATTAAACCTTTCCAGTTTGCGGGTAGATGCAAACATTCAATATACCACAGAGCAGCCTCTGAAACTTCAGGGCAAAGCTAAGGCTTCCACATATCCTCAGGTTCTTCACAATGAAGGGAGTTCTGTGAGACACAGAACAATGTCAGCTCACACAGCAGTCCACAAGAGCTGTGAATACCCAGCACCTATCCCAGCTGGGCCTCCAGGCAGGGCTTTTCCACACTAAAGACAAAACCCTACTCCATTTCTGAAAACGGCAGGGGCAGAAATAGCCATACCTAGTTGCCTTCAGCCACAGGTCTAGAAAGGAGAATAAAAAGTCGCATGTCCACCATGCAGCAAAGGGAAATCATACCCAGCACACACTTCTGGGGCATCAGTGGGTGCAGAGCCCAGTGCTTCCACTCTCACACATATTTTCCAGTGTCTGTTCTGAGGCAAAGCCCCTAAACTTCTTATACTCAGAATACAACAGCAGCCATGTGGAATGGAGCCAGAGAGCCGTGAGAAGGGGCCTACCCCTCCCTGCTCCTGCAGCTCCGTTCACCTGCTCCACAATGGACCATGAGAATTTTGTCTTTTGCATAACATGAGGAATTTGTCTCCTATGCTACTTTTGCCCCTTTCCAATGCAGAAACTTCAGAGCCTTAGCAGTGCACAGGTGATAGCTTTATTCAGAAAAATGGTAGATTTTGCTTCTTTTCCTGGGTCTTAGAAAATCTACATTGTTGAGTAACTTGTTACTGAATCAGGCACTTATTGTATGTACAGATTACATAAACAAGAAGGTCAATTTTGTTTCAAATCTATATGAATGTGGTTCTGGGACTGAATTAACTACTGATTGAAAAGTTATACATTTTCAGCTAGCTAATCATATTTTATTTCACTGCATACAGACAGAAGTGCAATGAAATTAGCTGTTTGTTTGTACATTCTGGAAAATGTTTTAACTTCAAGACTATAGAAAAAAGACAGGAATAATTATTATATGCTCAGGTGAGATTGCAAGGGTAAAAGTAAACAGGTGATAACTGAGCACAGGTCAACAGACACTGAGTTGATTTATCCTGATTTTTGACCACGTTTTTCCTTTCCTCAAGATGTACTCACCCTTCCTCCACCATGAATTTGCAGCTTTTAAGCTTAGTGTATCATGGCATAAAAACAATCTCAGAGAGCCACTGTTGCATTTGGCTACCCAGTACTGAAATACAAAATGCTTTGTCAAGCTTTTCTCACACCAACTAACTGATAAGAACACACATATTAACAGTACTACTTTTATATAGAGAAGTTATTTTACATAATTTTTGGTCAAAATGTACATTACCATATCATATTTGTCTATGACCATTGAATTCTTCAAGACAGGTGCTTAGTGCGTGTACTGAATCATCCCATTAAACCAGAAGTACTGTTTTTAAAGACAGACATAGCTGCAAAAGGGTATCCAGGATTATGAAATATTTGCCTGTGGGAGG
>NC_085056.1:14728856-14756356 GCF_963662255.1 Cinclus cinclus | reverse complement strand
GTTTATAATGGCAATATGAGAATCTAGAATGATGATACGTAATTCTTTTTTTAAAACACACTTCATTTCATCAATAGAAATCAAGCTATACAAATCACTTCCTTTTGTATCATCTTCATTAGCTGAAAATCTCAAAGTTTGGACCTGTAATCAGCTAAGCTCGGAAAAAAGCTAGAGGGAAAGGCAGGGATTTAGCGCTTAAGTCACTTTGCTAGTCCTAAATCCTGGGACTAATCTGTGCCAACTGAGACTTCACAATTGCTTCGAACTCTAGACTTCCCACCAAGACTATCCCAACCACTTTGAAATAAATAGCAAAGTAAGGCACGTGCCACAGTGCTGTAGAGTACTTTTCATCTCAGCAGAATGACTGTCACACACTGGCTTCCAGGTAACCACACTTGTCAGTGGTACCCAAATTAATGTGTTTAAACTTGTTCTTGGAGAACTAGGATGATTGCAGTGAGAGGGAAGGCTCCAGCACAGCCAGTGCTACAAAAAATGCTACATAAAAATAAGCAGTCCAAAGAACAAATTGTGCCATGCGTCTTCTGCTTCTCTAAGCTGACTGGGAGATGCCTTTTCCCCTATGCCCTATTAATTAGCTGTGAATTAGAAGCTCATAGTCTAGCTAGATGTTATCTTGCAAGGTATTTAAAGTACAAGCTGCAGCCTCCTGCCCATTGCTTGCCTCCATTACCAGTGGCTCCCTTCCTGGAACTGAGTTTCTAGGCATAAGAAGTCACTGCCTTCTAAGGCACTGGCTTCAAAAGAGGTTTCTAATAGTTTATTAAAGCAACTCTAAGCCTTCCCCCCTCCCCCCCCCCCCCTCCATTTTGGTAAAATATTTATTCTTTCTTTAAAGAGCAGTTTGATAGATGTAATCATCTAAAGAATGTCCTGCCAGTTTTGAGCTAGTCACAGATACAGCTGTGCAGATCATGTTTCCTGTCAATACCAGAAACTTGTCAGCCCCCTTCTCTTACCAGTTCTTCCCTCTTCAGCTGTGCCACATTCAGGCTTTCTTGTCTTTGTCTGCTAGCACCTTCCCAGGCCCTTTCCTTACTTATCTACTCATCAGACAGATATTTTTACTCCCCCCGTTAGCTTCTTCCCTCTTGACTTCTGCAGCCATCTTACATGCAACCTATTTTCCACAGAAACCTGCCCAACTTGAGCACAGGATTATCACCACCTATAAATCCTCTATAATGCTTACAAAAAACTAGATAACTAGTAGATGAGCTAAAAAAGCAGAATGTCAAAAACTTTATGCAGTGCAGGATCTGGATAATGTTATAGGACGACATTCAAGCAAAGCTGGTTTCCTCTCATGTGAAGGAATAGTGACCTTGTGAATGCTATAGAAAAGATATGAAATTACAGCATTGGATCTCTGGTCTTTAATGGAGTCAGTTTAACTCCAGAGAAAGGAAGATTCTTCTGCACAGATGCTCTTGTACCTACTGCTGCTGTTAAAATTAATAAAAATATTGCTGCTGATAACCATAGGGGAAGGGTTTCACTTTTATTTTAACTGTGAATTAAATTTCTGTCCTGTTTATATTATGCTTGGCTTTGAGGCTTGACCTGTCAAACATCTTATTTTATATATTTTGCAGATACAAAGGTAAAAAGTAAAAATATGTTCACCTTGTTTCTAGAAAACAGTCTCTGGGTCAATTCTATTTAATTCTGCTCATACAGACTCCTCCAGTAAGGGTGCAGAGTGGGGCTTTCCTACAAAGCAACCACAAATTTAGTAAATTAGCCAGGTTGTATTCTGACATCTGTCAGAATACAGATCACCACCTTGTCTTTAATGAGACCAGCTTTGGAGAAAGACACTATTCAACATGAAAGACAATCTCAGTTTGCTTCATTATTTTTAACTGGCTGAACAGCACAATACAATGCAGAGCCAGCTCACATACTTGTTTAGAAGTACAATTTCCCTAAGACGACGATATGATTTTAAGTTTGAAATACTGCTTTTTGTATGTACTAAAATGATTCCATTTAAGTACTGCGAGTTTTTTGAAGAAAAACAATGTTATAGTAATTTGCTTATTAAATGCCTACAATCAGATACTGCATTCTACAGGCAAAGAATTTCTACAAAAGTACCCAGTTTCTAGCTGTGTAGCTGTGATTTGCACATTTAAAATGATAAATTTAAGCCCATCAATAGTAAATCAATTGCAGGTATAAAAGATAAAACTGAAATAATTCATCATAATGCCATAGAAAAACACAAAGAGTGGATGTAATGGGTCATTTTGACTTTAAATTGAAGTCTGTTGCTAGGTTTTTCAAGGACAATTCGTTTTACAAACCTTTAATGTATACATAAAAATCATCCATCAGCACATCTGATCCAAATATACTAATGATTTTTATTGGTCAGATCTTGAAAGTGAGGTTTATTTTTATGGAGTATGCATTAATTAACCCAACATGTACTATCTTCCAGTATATCTAGCCAAGTACTTTCATTTAAACATGTTTATTGTGAAATGTTTGCATTCCCAACATTTGTGGCCCACACACAGACTATTTCATACTTCACTTCTGAGCAGTAACAAAAGTTAAAAGGAGTTATTGTTTTTGATTAATGCATTTTTGGGGACTTTTAAAAAATGTTCCAAAACTATGCTGTGAAGACATTCCTCTACATGAAAACATTGAAATGTATTTATCTTGAAAACAGAGTATTAAGTGAAAATGAGCGGGATTCAGTTTAGATTGTTTCAACTTTTGCGTGGAAAGTGAACATTATGAACTTTTGTATATCATTTGACTGAACTTCTGGAGAATATTAATTGACCAATTTGATATAGCCATCAATCATAAAAAGAAAAGCCATGTACACAGATACATGGAGTAGTGCATTACAGATGGGAGTTCTAAGGCTGTGGCTGTCATCTTTTGATTAAGAAAAGGAAATGATTTCACTAAAAAGATATTCCCTCTTGTGTTGTTTTGTTTTAACTGAGTTTGTACTTTCCACCGAACTGGACATATTTATTGAGACTCATAAGTTACTTCACGGTTACCAACATCACTGTAATCTCAACAAACTATCTTTTTTCTTGCCAATTATCTAAATATCATAACTATAAAATATCTTAAAACATTCTCTATAGTGTAAACATCTTAGCTACAAAGCTTTAAGTGTAAACAGTATGATGCATCAGAATGATTTTAAGCGATGTTATAAAAACTGCTCTTAAAAACTAAACAAAAATGTAAAGCTTCCATCTGTTTTATGATTTTTCCACTGTAGAACTACTGCTGTGTGCCAGTTTACTGAACCATGGCTTGCTAAAGAGATTGCTGGGGTCACAGAATGAAAAAACAAAGAGCAAGTCTTTAATGGTTGATTTTTTTTCTCAAGTCTCCTTGATACAGTTTGAACAGAATTAAGTGCATGGCAGCAGAAAACACAGAACATAAAAATGCTCAGGTCACCTGTTGCAAGGGGGACCCTTCACAGGAAGATTAATATTTTGCAGAAGATGTCATTTAAGCAATTATCTGAAGATCTTTTGTGACTGTATACCTACGCTGTCACCACCAAACAGCTGCTATGCTGTGAGGCTTTGCTCTGCATATGTACAGAGTTAAATACAGATTGTGGGTCTGTATCAAGGGAGGGAAGGCACCCACACAGACTGACTTCATGTGAATTTGTTACCCCAAAAGGAGAGAATAGTTCTGAACGCTGTTTTCACTGAAAACTGAGAGAAGGGAAAGCCACACAGAGCAAAAACAAATAAATTCTTAAATGTAGAACTGTATATATAAGAATTTAAACAAATAAGGAGCCCACCTAACAACTCGGTGCATAGCTAGGCTTTATATTCTTCTAAAAGCAACAATGCTTTTATGAAGTCAGTTTACATCATACAGGAAAATCTGAAAAACTTATCTACAGTAAACTACTTCAGTACAGACTTAACTCTGAGCATCTGAATAACCTCACTACAGCCTCAAGACCATCCTTCCACACATGTATGCACTATGCTGAAACATGTTTCCAAAATAAACCTCATTCACTTCAGTCAGTCTTACCACATGAACATGGCCAAACTGCACAACTGCAAAAGTTATGGGTTGGATTCAATGTTTGGGTTGGATTCTCCCAGACTGTGAGAAATATAGGACAACCAGGCTGCCACTTTATTACCTTATCTGGGAACTGTCCAGAAGTAGCATGAGCATTAGAGGTCATCATTCTTTCCTTAATGTAATATTTGCTGCACAGAAATCATCAGAACTTAGAGTCCCCCCTTTCTTCTGAGACCTTGTCACCTGCTGCTTAAGTCTTGGGCAACAAGACTGTATCCTCTTTGGAGCAAACATAAGGACCCTGGCTGCCCGTCACCAGTTTCTTCCAGGAGAAGCTCTGGTGAGAACGTATTTCCAACTACAGCCAGGCAGTCTGAGTTCATACCCCTCCTACCTCCTCCACACACACAACTACCACCTAGTGCAGAAGTTCATGCCTGACAAGGAAGAGAGGCAGAAAATAAACCCTTCAAAGGCAACAATCTTTTTATTGTCTATTGGTCTACAAATTCTCCATCTTCCACTCCATGTGTAGGGGAAGAAAAGCAAGCAGTCTGTCATCACGCAGAGGGACTCTGTCTCTACCCCCTGGTGTGACTCTTGCACCACACAGAGATCTGGCACACAGCTTTGATGACAATTCCTAAGTGAATCCAGACAAATTCATGGGTAAACTGTGTTACCCTTACCCCTACAAGACAGGCAGTTCATTGATGAGAACATGTGACGGGATCGAAGCCTCACTAAAAGATGCAGTGCTTTGTCACAGAACTGCACCAGCGCCCTTTCCATTTGAGTCTAGGACCTCCTTTTAGGGTTCTCTACTCACACAGGATAAAATCTGGTAATTCTTACTCATGCAAATATTAACCACTATTAGGAAGGTTTTACTTTCAATGCCATGAAGTCAAATCCTTGTGTATGTCTGCACTGCAGTCCCTGGGGCATTGCACTTCCTGCAAGCTTTGAACTGGCTTGCTCAGATGCCAGAAAGCTTTCTAAGAAACTGGAGAGCCAGCACAGTGGTGCTGCTCTGTGAGCCTTCCAAAGGACAGTTTCTGCAAGGGTGGCAGCAACTCCAATGCAAACACAACCTACACAATTCAAAGACTAAACATACACCTTCATATCCATATTCTCCTCTGCCACCACTCAGTCCAATAAAAAATATCTAAAGTCACAAGTATTAGGTCTCCTTCCCTCAAAGAGTATTATTTGAGGATGGAAAAGAAAAAAGGCCTTTGACCCACCATGCCAGCTGTTTAACAACTGTCAGGAAAAAGAATGTCAAATGCACAGCTACATTTCAACTATTATGCAACAACCCATTGCAACCATGATTTTTCTATGTCTGCAACAGAAAATAGTCTTTTTCATGTGATTTTCAGGGATTCAACCAGAGTAGGATTATATTTAGATATGTTATATTTAGATATTTGAGGTTCCCCCACCTTTCTAGGAATTATTTAAGTCAATTCAAGAACTGATCATATTGTATGTACAATATGTCTTACCTGCAGCCAGAGCAGAGAAGTCTAGTAGTCTGTGCACATGTCTAGGGAGAGGGGAGAGACATCAACGCACTCTGGGGCTCAGGAGAGATCCTTTAACCTCTTTGCCTCGGTTTCTCCATCTGCAAAACACGGTAAAAATGAGACCTGAGTAAATATTATAAAACATTGTAATTCAAAGTAAAATTTTGAGTTAACAGCATTAGAAACACGTAACTACTTTCTGTTTTTGTCTGTCTGCAAAATTTGGAGCATATGTGCTGTACCAATATTAGCATGTCTTCACAGTCAACATCTAGAATGAATGCTTAAATATTCATTGACTTCAAATTTCAAATTGAAGTTTGAATTGACATTCATTCTGTAGATGTAACAGCATCAACCATTAATCAGGGAATAGAAATAATACCACTCAATTTATATAATCTACATACTGTGGTCAAAATGTATACTTCTAGATATATAATCTCAAAATTTTAAAGTATTAGCTGCTTAAGTAGATCATGTGGTACGTCCCCTCCCTCTTCTAACTGGCTGATTTATGTAACTGAGCAACCAAACAAAAATTCTGAGATGTATGTTCAGCTGTAACATTCACAATTTACATTGTGTATTGAATCAAGTAAATACGTAACTCATGCAATCAGGGAACAGAAGAAATAACATGATTTAGGTAACCAGCTATGACTATAAATTTATAAATAATCTAAACAAAAACTCTACGAATAAAGATTTTTAAAATGCATTATTCACTGTAGAGTTCTGTAAGTAACTACTGAATAAATACTTTCTTTCCACATCCACAAGAAAAGAAAAAATCCAAAATGTACCTAAGGAATCACTGTGACTTGTTTGTTCAGATCTACCTACCCAGTTATTCTTCCCTCCCTTCCTCCCCTTTAAACTATACTTATATAAATGGAAATTCAAAGCTTATAGTTTCTAATGCACTGTCTTTGCGGATTAGTTAATTTTTAGGCAAGTTACAGGAGTATCTAATGCAAACATTTACATTTACTAAAAGGGGGGAAAAAGAAATATGAAGTTACCAAAATCATTATAGCCATTATTTGAACAGAACATTTCAACCCTGCTGAATGCTTGCATTCTTTCTGCTCTGTCCTTCTGGTATCTTTTCCAGACCTTGTTTTTAACTACATTCATACAGATACCGTTGACCAGCACAACAGTCACTAAGTGCATTTCTTCCCTTTAATTGTTTTGTGTTGCCCCAAAATTTTGCAGTTGCCAAATAACGTCCTGCTTTTCTCAACTTTTTGGTTACTGTGCAGGTTTTAGAAGTCTTAATCTTCAGGGAAATTCACTATGGTAAAGAATGAGAAAAGAAAGGAGGAAACCATTTAAATCAGCTTTTGTCTTCTACTTAAGCTCCAAGAGAGATATTCAACTTTGGAAATGCAATCTCCAGATAAAGACAAAAGCTACATGTTATGTCTGTGTAAACCAGAACACAACTGGCACTTAGCAAATTGTCCTGTCTGCTGATGGGAACAGCATGGATGAATCTGGCCAGTCCACTTGCACTTCCCTTTCTGAAACCAGTAATAAAGTTTGAGAGGGGTTATTTTTAAAGCAGCTCTTAGAGTGTTCCAGCTCACTACTGTCAGCTTCAGATCTCAAATGCAATTTGATTTATAATTACATTTTAAAAACTAGCATTAAAATAACATTAGAGGGGTCATAATCTGAACTTTTTAATAGTTAGGCACGTAGCATACATTTAGAAATGGATCTCCAACAGGATTCATCTGGAACATATTCTGACTGGAATTCCTTCCTTCAACCATTTCAGTACTCTGCTGAAGTTGGTGCGCAAAGAGGCCGTGATGAGCCCTGTATTTCAGCCTTGCTTCAACTGGAAACGGGCTGAAATACGCTGCTGAACATTTGCTAGTCAAAGTCTTTTCTTGCATTATAGTCAGGCCCATGTTTTGTAAACACCAACGGATGAGAAAGTGCTGGGGAATCTGGAATTAGGCCTCTGTGCTGAAAAGACACGTGTTAACATCCCTTGAAAAACCCAATTGGCTCCATTGCTTCTGAACCTTGAAGCCACTTTAACTTTCTTGGCCTCTGTGGCACAGAATGATTTGAGGGCATTGACCACTTTGAGTAGTTCCTAGAGGTCAAGTTCTGTTCATGCCAGCCAAAACTCATGCGCAGTAAAAAAGCAGCATTCCCAACAGTTCCTACCTGTCCTCCCAGCTGTGCAAACAACTCACACAGGCATTCAGGGAACCCGTGCCTGCACCTCCTGAACACAAGATGGGCTTCAGATGGGGCTCCTTGCAAATTTTGCCTTGTTCTCCAAGTCCAACCTTCTGATAAGAAAACTTTCCAACTAATCAGCTCAGCACTGGTACCTAACTACAACTTCAGAGGTGAAAGGCAGACATGGAATTAAGTTTCTGAATACTGGTGCTAAAGTAAATGAGCTAGTAAAAAAAAAAAAAAAAAGCCTGTGCCTTAAAACCAAGTTTGAAATTTTATAGGCTTTTACTCCATAATTTGTACTTGAGCCTTCTGTTATTTTTAAACAAATCTAATTTCTTACAGCTGTGAAATTTACATTTTAAGAGTGTCTAGTGGCCATGTGCATTAATTACTTTATTGTAATATTTTAATGAGTTTGGGGTTCAACTCTGAAAGAATCTTTCTGAATCCCTGCTTCCCCATAGAATTACACTAGAACCTGATTCAATCACAACTTCACACACCCCGGTCCAAACCCTGATGGACTTGCACAATATTTTCAGTTGTTTTATGAAATCACTGAACTTTAAAACTGGCTCCAGATTTCAGGACTTCTCACCAAACTAGTATTTCCCTGATTCAGGAGCAGAGCTAGACTTTGAGGAAGTTTGTATTTAGAGCTGAACTCGCTTTCATCTCAATGAAAGGAGGTAGCAAAATGCAAAGTTCAGCTGTAACATTTAACATTTGGGCCAATCTTGTTCAAAATGACACACAATGATGCAATTTCTTCATCTCAGCATATACGACATAAAAACATACCGGGCTAAAAGTTTAACCTCCCTAAGGAGTATCTAAATTTACCAGGGCAGACTGAAATGCACTACTGGAAGATTTCCACCTTTGTAAAAAAAACTGAAAAGTGCTGCAGCGTCCATACTCCTGCCACAGTATCTCCTTTATGGATTTTGGTGGTTTGTGTCATACTAAATTATTTCTTCATCTATGAGTGTACATAAGCAGCGGTGGGACATAAGTAAAATGAAGCTGTTTTTTCAGGCAGTTATGCATAAGAATTTAGTGTCTGTCCTTGCACTGCTGCAGGCGCAAGTGCTCATCTCAAGACATCAAGGCAGAAACCTATAGACCATCAAAGGTCTCCAGAACTTGAACTGAAGAGATAAACCTTCTTACAACACCCAGTGCATTTTAATTCTCTACAAATAAGCTAAAGATGCAAATCCATAAGACACTGAACAATGGGTTCAAGCACAAATGCAGATAAATGCAGGGAAAGTGGGAACGACTGTGTTTAGCTGACTGTGATAACAGTAAGAGGTTCATCAGCTGTCAAGTGCCACCGCACACACTGCATCCAGAGAGTCATGCTTGGAAATCTGACCATATTTGTCCCCAACTCTCACCTCTCTTGGCTAGGGCAAATGCAGAATTGCAACTTCAGTGAACTACCCAGCTTTTAAAAAAGCATGTTTTTAAACCACTTACAATAAGAGCAACAGTTATTATTCAGTACATGTTTTTTATCAGATTGAAGATAAACTTTATTATAACTGGTGGAGATGGTATCAATGATTTGTGGTCTATGTGAATTCTGTAATGAGAAATGGTAATCTGTCTTGGGGCAAACAATATTGTTCTGTTTACTATGCAATTAGCAATATTAAGTCAAGATTCTATAACTGATAGCTGAAAATAGGGGAGGTAGGAAGAAACTGGAAGCACTGGGAGCTGTCACAGGACAATTATCTGAGGTCTATAAATTATTTACGGTACTTTAGCCTGACATTCCCTCTCATCCTCCAAAAATCTTCCTTGGTGCTCCAGAGATGTTCACTGTAAAAGTATCAAGACTGTCAGCAATTTGGGGCAAAGCCAGAACCTCTCCTTGTTGTGAATACTGAACATACAATATAGTGCAGGGACATCATTTTCAGAAAAGCAGCAATAAAATAGCAGAAACTCCCTCCAAAAAAAGAGTTTTACTTTGAAATAATGAACCAACAAGCATGACAAAAAAGAGGTGAGACCTAACCTCCAGTTCCTGGCATATTTGATGTGAAATAAAGACAGAGTCTTTCCCCTGCGTTTAATCTCTTCTTTAATTTTATAAACTGAGTCCCACACCTTTGTGTGACCAAAACCCTGCACTTCTTGTTTACTCTTAGTTCAGCCTTAAGCTACCACCATATGGAGCTGGGAACACCACAGACAGAGCAGGAACAGTCCTTAACTAATGGTCAGAGTAAACTGTGTTGGGAGTCAAGTGGGGCCATTCTCAAGTGGCTGGTTATGAAAAGGCCTGACCTATAATGGAGCTTCTGTGCTCCATTACAATAAAACAATACATTTTTTACTTTACATTGTAAAGGACAGAATCATAAGTATGATCAGCCACAGAAATTTCACAGCCTTTTTCTAGTCTGTTCTTTAGCTGTACACATGCAGTCCAGCCCTTTTGGCTCTGATTCTGCAGCAGTAAGAATTTTGAGATTACCTCAACAGGAACTCAGACAGAGCTACAGTGCAGAGCTTTCACAGGGAACCAGCAAGACCTCTAAAATGCTAGGGTTCTCCTTGCTAAACTGATCTTAAAAAATAAAATAAAATAAAATTATCACATCTTAAGGTAACCAATTCCATTTGTAGCTCTCTGGAAACGAGATGTTCCACAGAGAGCTCCATTGCACCCAGCAGGCAAAAGCCACATTTAAGGCAGCATGACACAGCAGCGCTCTGGCAAGCAGGGTGCCACAAGGAAGTGACTGCTCTGGCAGCCTGACAGCCCCTCTGTGCACCCCTTTTCCTTAAGAATCAGTGCCTGAATTTCCCATCTAGCACTGAAAAACATCTCTATGATCCAGAAGATTAGCACCTTATCCCACCTTTGTTCTCTGCCTTCTTTTAGGATGAGCAATCCACGACACCATAGCAGGCAGAACCCTCCGGCACAAAAGCTAACAAAACAGTAGAATGTTTTAAGGAATGATGTAAAACTTAACAAAAGTTATGGAAGGGTATTCCCACAAAGAATCTCTAGATAAATTCCAATGCTACATGGAAGGGCTCTCAAATTCACTTGACTTTCCTGAACAGTGCAAGGCAAAATCAGAATCAAATGACTACAAGAGAAGTCTCTTTAAAACTGATAAAAGTACAAACATTTTTAATGAAGTGTGCAGTAAATTTGAGAGTTTCCTTTGTGCAAAATAACACTGAATCAGAGTTTCACAGCAATAAAACAAACACATACTGTAAAAATAAATGGGAAGAAAAAAAAGTTAGAGTAAAAAACTTCATCTTCCTGTACATAATATCTCCATGATCGGCAGAAGTTATGCACAAACTTCTACTTTTTAAAAATCCCCTCTTTGGAGAAAAAATAAAACACTCAAAAATTGGTGTTTATAGGGCTTCACTTCTTTTTCTGAGGAGGTCCATGGTCGGGTCATTCTTCATCACTACTGTTCAAAATTTATTCCCAGATTAAGAACTTCTCCTACACGCTAATAAACAGGTATAATAATTTTCTCCAGAAAGAATTTTTTTTTCTTTCAGTAATTAGCCTACTTAAATGTTTTAATGGAACTACTGACATACAAAGCACAAAAGGTTCTCTGACCATAATATAAAGTGAGAGATGAGATTTCTAAAAACTTCTGTATGAAGGTGGTCTAGGATTGGCAAAAACAGACAGCTATAAAACTATCTTTAAAGGTCATAAATTAGGTACTCTCTTAAATGTAATTCAATCATTCATTGTTGTAGGAGTTTGATTCTATTAGTTGTCCTATGCATTTTACAAAACAGAACTCCATTAACATTATTCACTTATAGCTTCCCTCTATAAGTGGATATTCTGCTCAACAGGCTTTAAATAGATTTTTTTTCCCCCCTGAAATTGCTATTAAGCATACTTTTACTCAAAGGGAAAAGTAGGCATAGGATTATGCTTGTACTTCATGCGAAGGATACATTTTCAGCAATCAGAACCACATTCCTATGAAGTAAAAATATTCTATATAAGCCGATTGTTTCTATCCCTCCTAACCTTGCTCAATAAGGACTCTATTCTGATCTTCTGGGTTACACACAAGTTTTCCAATTTGGCTGAATAAAGGTATCTTGTTGGGCAGCTTCCTGAGCATATTCTGTGTCTTGAATTCCGACCTTGGCATGTTCAAGGTGGATCTCAATTATAAGATTCTGCTCAGAGCAGGAAAAAATTCTTCAATTAAAAAAAAAATAATAATCTGGATTTTTTTTTTTTTTTTTTTACTTTCTTCAGTTAAGGAATACATTATAGAAGTCCTGATTTTACATACCTGGCATTAGAGAAACACTAAAATTATAAACCTTGATAAAGTGACCACAACACATAAATAGCCACAAGATTTTTTGAACAGTTTGCCTAACCCATAGTTACATTTCAGCCACAGAAACACCTACTGTACATCATTCACCTCTGATTTGATCTTGATTTTACTGTGAGTGGTTGAATGTCCTCACCTCTCACAGTTTAGATGCCTGTATTCTGTACATGCAGAGGGGCATTGTGCTGGGCCAAACCACAGATCCCACAGGCAGTCCCAAAGGATTGCAGCCACCCTGCCATGCCGAGCCACATGCTGCAATAATCTGACACACGAACAGACTCTGACCTGTTGAGGTGCTGGAGCTGCAACAGCACAATCTGTACATAAAATATGCATATACTGAGAGCCAAATCCTCTTTCAGCTGGTTACCATATTCTGTGTTCATGTCTTTCTGCTTAAAGCAGGACACATGGCAGAAATCCTACACTGTTGTTCTTCTCATTGGCCACACCAATCCCAGAGAATCAAGTCAGAGCAGACACTCTTTTCTCAGAGGAAAGGTTTGAATTTCATCTGACCACCGAACTTCAGCTTGCACTTGAGGTTCTAATTTTCTTCTGGTCTTAGCCCATTTCTACCTTGCTCTGGCACACACTGCCCTAGTAAGTACATTTATTACCTCAGTAATTCCTCTGAGGGCTGTCTTACTTTCACTTTATATCTGGACTCACATAAGCATCTCCCCGTTTTACAAGGAAACATTTATTAGGCTGTGATAGGAGCTTCCTGTTCCACCCTGCAGAATCCCATGGTCTGGTACTCTTCAAAAGCAGGCTAACAAGCTGCACCCCCCTGGGGGCTCTCGCTCGCCCTGTCTGAGCGCTGGCCGCGCAGCACAGACATGGAGGGGCATGACCAGGCATTCCAGGTTCTCCTCCTGGCCTAAAAGTTTACAAACCTTTTACTCAGCAGGCCACACACAGAGCCAACAGGGGCGCTTACACACAGGTACCTCTCTCCAGCTACCAGCACTGGGTGACCCTGCAATTTCTAGAGTGCCCCATTCGCGCTCCTTGTTCATGCCCTTGGGAGCAGTGCAGCAAAGACCTGTGAAAGTCTCCTTCACCCAAGGATTCCTCAACTATGAGGTTGATTTTATTACTTTGGGACACGTGAACGGTAGAGGGTAAGCCTATTATATCATAAAAATAGGGATTTCTACTGTAATTCTTCCAGTTCACAGTTAATTATCTTAAGAGCTGCTCATGGGATTTTTTTCCAGGTACTTGTGGATCATCATTGCATATTCCAGGTCCACCCTGCAAAAATCCTCAGTGTACCAACTATTTGGTAAAGTTGGTCCTGGCCAGAAACTGTCCAGTGTCCCACAGTGTTAAACAGGAAACTTTGGCCATAATTTCCACACACCCCCCCCCCCCCCCCCAACCACAGCACAGACATATCATCACAGCAGGTAAAAAAGTATAATTGCTAGAAAATAAAATTGCATGGATTTGCCCCAGCTGGAGGTCTGGACCCACCCTAGGGACCAGAAAAAGATTTCAATGCACAGTCTATTTTGCTGGAAACCATGTGAAGTCTCTCATCCACAGCAGCCTGCTATTTTTTTTTACTTCTATGGGAGCAGACAACATTCGTATTCAGCTGCTCACTTATAAATAAAAAACATTTTTACATGGGTGGATTGGAGTGGCCTCTTTTTTTCCCCCCCTCTTTCGGTTCCCATTATTTTATATATTACACACATGTTCTGTCAGCGAAGCTCACTTTGTTATCTGAAACATCTGTGGTACCCTGCTGTGGAGAAGGCCAACACTGCTGCTGCTGTTGCTGCCTGTCTTTATTAGCCACTGATTTGCTGATGTCGTCCTCCGACGGCTCCAGTTGGCCTCCGCAGCGCCGGAGCTGCACGGCACAATGTGGGGTTCTGCGACCTGCCAGAGGGGTCCTGCAGGGTCACAATATGGCACTTACCCTCTGTAGGAGGGTATGAGACCAAGGCTTCGTGTGGGAGCTCATGCAAGCACTGGTGTTTGTGTTTCTAGAGAAATCTCTGTGAATTTATCTGCAATGCCATTGCAAGGAAGCACAGCCTCATCAGAACTAAAGGAATTCCCACCTGATGCTCTCATGAGATCTGACTAGTGAGCAGCCATAATATTTTCTCCTTTTTTTTTTTAACCTGGACTGGTCTCCTTTAGCCTTATTTTCAAGCGCATTTAACAGTTATAGTCCTGACATACTGCTCAGTCCCATGAAACTCCCTGGGATCTACTGTTGCTGAAAAGATTGCCTAAGGTATATGGATTTCTTATGGAGTCAAGAAAAGTTTTTTAAAAATCAACTTAGCTATTAAAATATATATATGATTCTTAAATAGCATATTTATAGGTAAGATATTCAGGTCACCTGATAGGAAATGAAGCTATTTCTATGTATTTTATACATGTACTTTTTGTGCAAGCAATAGCACTTCAGTAAAATCAGCTTAACCATTTCCCCTCTGAAAAATCAAAGCCCTCTTATCTTCATATGGATTTCTTATGCAACAGATGAGGGGAATATACATTCCACAGAAGAATTTGAGAGATGATTGTCAAACCACAAAACTTAACAAGAACATTTAGGGGAAGATGCAAGAACAACTCACGAAAACACTCACATTGAGCAGATTTCCAGCTGATGGCATTGCTTCTGTGGGTCTACTGTTTTAGGAAACTGCTCTCTAATACAAAGGTAAGACAATAAGAAGTTAAAGGCACTTCCTTTCCTTTTCTTAAAAAACTCTATTTATCGATGACATAAAAATCTGAGCTGAGTTCTGACTCCCATAGCTACACTCAAACTGGCTTTCTTGTAGATTTTTCAATCTCTCAAGGACTGGGAGCCTGATACAAAGAATAATTATGGAATGGGGTCATCACGCGATTGCTGTCACAGATCTTTTACATGCAAGTCATTGTGCACATGTGGCCAATTCAAGGTTCCAGATTGAAGACTGATGTGGAGATAATTATAAATGAAAATAAAACACAGCTTTTGAAATAACACACTGTTTTCTTCACATAGTAATTGATCACCTAACCCCAGAAGGAAGGTTCAAAAGCTACTATATAACGAAGTGCTAGTAGCAAGCAGCTTGCTATATCTTTCAGGTTCTAGACCATGATGAGAAGGATAGAGAATCAAGAAAACAAATGCCACAAACATGTTGCTCCCCTCCTCAAACCCCTTTTGCTTGGAGCATTACTTACTCTCAAATTTGGTTTGTTTCTATTACACAGCTTCAGTGCCACAAAACATCTAAAATCTCTGCAGAAACAGGAAGGATATTTCCATATTTAAAATCTGAACCTCATTTCCTATTCCCTGAAAATAACTGAGATGTGATAGCACTGGTCTCCAAAATAATTTTCAGATTCCCCACTAACAACTTGGTGTACAGTAGAACAAGCTTCGGAATGGCTCCTTCGTCAATTAATCTTGTTTCACCAGACCAGGAACTAATCACAGAGTCACAGGTTGTTCCCCCTGCTCCAAGAATATCCTCAGAGGGAAAAATGGGCTGGGACACCGTTGCTACTGCTGCCACTTGCTGAGGATTGTCTAAAGAAGGTATTTCAAATCCTCTGGAGGCCAGGGAAGTCACACATGTTTTCCACTACCGGAGGAATACAAAGTACCTGAGCAACAGCAAAGATCTGATCTTAAACTTACAAGACAGCTCTTATTTGGAGGAAAGTGCAAGGAAGGAATAAAATTAATGTATATGCATAAACAAGTCAAAAACTTGGAAGATTAACTGAAAAGTCAATTATCTTTATAAATTTTAAACTACAAACAGATTCAAGCAGGACAGTTTTCGATCTGTCCAGATCCTTCTGCAGGACATATGTACAACATAGAAAAAGACTTTACATAAAGAAATATGCTAATTTGAAGATATTTATGGTTGTGGGGAAAAGAAAAAATTAGCGCAGTGTTATGTTGGAATGATAGCAATTTCTCTTTTACCCTTTGTGCATGTCACCGTCTATTGTTACGCAGTTTTTTAACATTCATCTGAATATTTCATCCATGCAGAAATTAGTCCCAGCATCTTTTTTCTGAATAATGTTTGGCGGTCATTGCTTCACAACTGCAAACAATCCCTTATTGCTATTGAGTGCTACAGTCAGGCTTGTTTCACGCTGGAGGTTAGAATCTGATCCTAAGTCCATTAAATCACTGAGTCTTTTTAAAGTTTAATCTTGAGAGGATTTGAGTTATAAACAAAGGACACTATACACGGGGAAAGAAACAGCAGAAAACTATGAACTTATGACATTAATGCAATCTCAAGTTCAAATTTTGTGTGTGATTTAGCAAGAAAATTCTGAGCTTTCAGCAGCAGCACATACGCCCTGGCATGTGGGCAAAGCTAAAATGAGCATTGATGCTCACATCCAAAACACACATATGGATCCTATTTTCCTATAGACGTGATTCTTCATGTGCAAAACATGTGTCTGACGGGTTTTCTTTGGCTTTTTAAGATGTGCTTCTTTTTCTCTGGTGGGGGCAGGGAGCAGAGAAGTAAATAAACAATTCACGTGGTCCTTGAATATACAATATCTGTGAAGAGAACAGCCTGGGATGCAAGGGCAGGTAAAAAGTCTGGACTTCAAATAAAAGTATCAATTTCAGCAAACAACCAAGTGCCAACAGAGAGAAACCTAGTCCACTCTACAGCTTCTGCAACACACTAATCTATCCAACTCTCTAATTGCTAGATAGGAAAGGGAAAAAGGGCTCCAGATGCTAATAACTTGGAAGTGGTAATTAGAGGAGTCCGCATTACTGCTGCGAGACTCCCATCTTCCCTTGATTACTGGAAAGAATTTTTTTTTCCAGTGGGTCTCCTTCTCACTTCTAAAACAAGCAGCACTTCTGTGTTCCTAAGCCCCATCTCTGTGTCACTAAACACATCAACAGGAATTTGATTTGGTCCAGAAAACTTTCTCTACCTTCCTTAACATTGGAGGATGCTCTGTTTCCCACAGAAAATGTAGGAAAATATCCACAAGCTTATAAGGTGACCTGACAGGGAAATACCAGAAGCCTCAGCTTTTAGCTACACAAGATGAGAATTGCCTTCTGCAGCCCCAGCCTGAGTGTGACAGAGAACAAGAGAGTCTGCTTCCCTTGTTTCAAAGGGTAACAAATATCTTTAAAGGCTCCTTGAGCATTTATAACCTCTGGGATCACAGAGACAAAGTAAGTCTGGAAAGGGTCTGAACATCGCATGAGAAAGTAAAAGGAAAAATACACTTATCACAAAGAGGGAATGCATTTGTATTATTATATTGAAATAGCACAAGGCTGCAATGACAGGCTATAAATTTTTCTCTTGGACTGTAACCAATATTTTCCATTTCAAGTAACAACAGTGTAAGAAAGAGCGACTCAGAATTAATAGGAATTACAGACATAAATTGGTAGGTACTTAGGTGAAAAGGAACCTCAAATTCAGCTGCTGTTAAAGGAGAAAAGGTTAACTAGCCCTGTGAGCAACCCTTGGACCCATTTATACTGCTGACAAAGTGACCAAGAAGGTATGGTTAGATTTTACCAGTGATGCCCATCTTTATAATTCTTAGATTCGTAACCCAGAATGTTACAGTGAATTTTTGGCATGAAAAGCATCTTGTTTTTATGTCTGAAATTTAACATTAAACATAACACTGAACCTAATCTATGATACCAGATAATAATAGCAGTGATAGTAACTATATGGTTCTGCAGTGATGAGAATTAAGTTACAGAAATTTCTCACTTCTACTTTTTCTGATTTGATATGTCATTCAATTAAACAACCATGAATTATTGAATATTAATAATTTTAAATCTGTGATGTGCCTTAAGATACACACTTACAGACTATTAGTATTTTTCTTAAACATTTTGTTGCCATAACTGGCTACTAAAACACTGGCTGCTTAGTTTAAAAAAAATTTAAAAATGAACCAACCAAACAAACAAACCAGTACTGGGCTTCAAGGAGCCTGTTAGCCAAAGCCAATGTGCATTAGCAAAGCTGGGTCCACAAGATGAACAATGCCTCCTCCGTTTTAAGACCCAATCCTACATTTGGTCTCGTAGATGCAAATCCACAGGATTCTCTAACAGGTCCACCACACCTTGAGAGATAAGTCTTAAAACTGAAACCAAACCTGACAAATCCTCTTTTTTCCCCACTATAGGGACTTTTAAAAAGAGAAGGACTGTACATACTGTAAAAAAAAAAAAAAAAAATAAAATTAGTGCAAAGTGGTTTAGCACAGGTGTTGCTGTTATTGTGCTACATTTGGAAAGCCCACACATTCAGCACACCTTCAATTCACACACCCAGCTGTGTGAGGTGGTGGGCTATTGTTAGTTTACAGGTTTGCAATAAAAAGCATGAAGCAATATTGGCAAGCTCAGGAGGTTTTTTTTTTCCTTATGATGTCTCCCTGCATCTATTTATCTAGTTCTCCTTGCTTTGTTTCTGCTTTTATATTCCGCATATTCAAAAAAGGGTCAGGAGAGGTTTTAAAGATGTAATGCCATGCTCAAGCCTTTTGAACACTAAGAGAAAACCTCAAAAGGTTCACACATAAAGGAACAAAGATATAAGGATAGCTTTGAACCTGAGGGGCTCTCTCACTGCAAGCAAGTGCACTGCCAGCATGTCACAGGTGTACACCACATGAGCAAGTGAAAAAATAAAATGCCTTTGTGAAGGGGTGTGATGCTGACGGGTCCGAGTGCAGAATGCATTAATCCCAGGGTGAAGGCGTGCATCTGTTAGATATTTATGTAGTTCCTACTAGTAGTTTGTACAGATATCTGAGCAGGTGAACGTCAACAGCTTTGAAACCATATGTTAAAGGGAGGCTGGGAGAGGCTAGGGGAAGGCCACCAGGGGAAGGCCACCAGGGGAAGGCCACCAGGGGAAGGCCACCAGGCCTTCTGTGTCTGACAGGAGGGCAGGCACCCCCAGCCTGAACATGGCCCTGGGTACTCAGCACTCCAGGGCCAGCCTCACACTCTGCTGCCTGAGCTGTGGGACACAACCGAGTCTTCCTCTCATTTCCCCCCTCCTTGAAGGAGAGATACTAAATGTGACCACACAATAACAATTTTTTTTTCCATCTCTCTCAAATTTCTGTCTTTTTTGTCTTTTTTTTCTTTTTTTTTCTATTTTTTTTGGTTGGTTGGTTTTGTTTGGGTTTTTTTGGGTGTATTTTCTTTTGTTTAGCTTTTTTCTTATTTTTCTTTTTTTTTTGTGGGAGGTAATATAATTTTATTTTTTAATGGATTTAAAAGGTTTGTTTTACAGAGTTGTATTAACGCAATTTTTACATGTTGACTTGGGTTTGTTGGAAGAAGACAGAGTGAAGGTCTCTGGTGGTTACAGGAACACACCACAGCAGGGAAGAGCCAAGTCCTGCTCCTTTGGTTCAGAAATTGTTTTATTCTTGTTTTTATATATTAACCCTGAGACAGTCAGGTTTGGGAATGACATGCGTCAGAACCTGGGTCATCCCATTTCCCAGAACAGTCTCCTGACCACCAGACTGCACTCCTGGTAGGTACATGTGTAGTTGAATCCAACATGTTTTCAAAAGGAAAGAAAAAAAATAGTTTTAAGAAAAACAATGCACTTTCAAAAAGTGACATTTTGTCTATAATGTTTAGTTTCTCTACTAAATATCCTCAGCAAGGAACTGTGAGAATTCATTCATCTTTGAATGAATTTCTAAAACGTGCTGAGAGGTCTCTGGCTGAAACGTCTGAATTATTTTTATGATTAACACAGAGTATTAGAACACAAAAATTGTCAGTTTATACACCCCTTTAACCTAGACCACTCAGTTACTCCTACCATACATGATTTTTGGGAAATTAAAGGAAAACTGTTTTGATGATAACTGTAAAGCTTCTAAAAGAAGTATGTTAGAAAAATTTTTTCTTCAAATTTAAATTTTCTGTAAAATGGAGAAAACAAATCTCTCAAATCCCCTCCACTTCAAACAGCTTAAAAACTACCTTGAACTCTCCATGGTTCAAGTTTCTATCAAAGGCAAAGCAATAAAAAACTAGCTTGGGAGTCCTCTAAGACCCTATTGCTACAGGAGTAATTCCGCCTTTGAAAATCTTGGTGCAATGAAGGGAATTCGTCAAGAATTGCAGTTTCTTTTTGTCCTCAATGGTCCATAACACACACAGTGCTGGAGAAATGTGTCTTCCTCACCTTTCTGAAGTGTTACAGCTTCACTGAAAACCTTGCAGGGAGAATCCATGCGCAGGGCACGGGGCTTGTAGTTTAGCATTGCCCAAACTCTGCTTCCAAACATTCCTAGTCCACAGTAAATCCATTGAATTTCAACTGCTCCAGTGAGACTGCTGCTAAGTGCTTCTGAAAATATCTCATCACACCTCCCATCCTCTTGTATATCCACCTCTCACAATATCAGAACACACTCTCTGTAGCAGCCCTTTTCAATTTATTTCCCACATACTTCCCTTGCCAAGAAGATATTGTTCATACCTCCTCCTTCATCGAGTAATTAACTTGCTCCAATCCTTGGAAATGAAACACTCACCCCTGCTTTTGCCCCAGCCCTCAACAGCCTCTTGCAAGGCTCCTCTTGCAGCTCCCCACCCCATGGAGTGGGGGAAGACACACCATAATTGCTCTGTGCTTGGCACCTGAGAGGGAATAATCACTTGTCTTTTATTGTTCTGCCTTACTTCAGTGAAGCACAGTTAATAAGGAGGGGGTGTGAACAAAGCTGGTGGTTTGCCAGACACCCACCACCCTTGTTGTTGGGGGCCCCTTGGAGTTCCCTCCCTCCAGCATCTGGTCTAGAGTGGGCAAATCCCAGTGTTGCTCCATGGAAAGGACAACATTGGGAATGACATCTCCACTGTGTATTAGAAAATATTAATTGAGATTTTTAATTTGGGGAGTTGTGCATTGCAAGACATCTGTAAAATATGCCCCAAACGTTCTCAGGACTATGGCTCAAAGAGTTGGATTAAAATTGAGTAAAATCAGTCTCTCATCCTTCTGTTTAAAAAATGAGAATTCATTTATTCAGTTTAATTTAAAGATTTATATATGATTAAAATTACTATAAGATGTCTAGCTTTTCTGCAATAAACTGCAATGGCCATCAAAATATTGATAGTCATTGGTAAATTACTTCTGGTGTTTAATCAATGTTATTTTTTTATCATCCAATTTTTTCTTCAAGTCAGCTTCTAACACTAAACTACATTTCATCAAGGTTGGTAAAATGTTTAGAAAGGAACAGATGTCAGAATATGGGGATTGCCAATAACACTGATGGAAGCCAGTAATTTCTTTCCTGTCCAAAGGCAAAAGAATGAAGAATAATCTAGACTGTATACAATAATACAAGATTTACTACAACATTAATGGCTATAAAAAGTAAAAGTATACAAAAGCTATCTCCATTTTTTCAAGCCATCACTAAGGGCAGTGTTTTTCAATTTGAGACAATTTTTACAGGAAAATGAAAGGTCTATGTATTCTTAAACCTTTAAATATCCATAAAATACAGATGAAGACACAGGCTAGTGTTAGTTGCTTCCAAATATACTTGTATATTAGTCTATTGTGCAAGTTAATAATTTTGCCAAATCTCAAAAAATGTGGATGCAATCTTTCCTTTAAGAAAGCGGCTCAGCTTGTTATTTACAGATTGTAACATTTACATAAGAGTTTGGTTTAACAAGAGATATAAATATAGATAAAACCCTTAGGACTTCATTCTTTAAACTGCCCTCTAAAAATCTGCCCTACAATTTGCACACTGAATTTTGTGCAGACTATTCTTGGAAGCCTTTTGTGAATTAGGGAGAACTGACTCGAAACAGGGGCTGGTTAATCACAATTTTGCAAATTGTACGTAGCAATCATCCTCACATTGTGAAATTCAGATCTATAAAATGCTGATGTTTTAAAGCTGAAAAATAAATAAGCTAAATAGGAGTACTTTGCTAAGGAAAAAAAAAAAAAAAGAGTAGAAGACCCTTTGCAAAGAAATCCTTAAAAAAAATAATAGAGTAAGAGAAGTGGCATCATAAATAAAGTGCATCATTTCCATTCCAGATCTCAGCTGTAAGCCCACCCTGGAAAAAATTTACCAGCTGACTGTTCCTGCCCCAGTCTCATGTCAACACTCACCTTAATACACCAGACAAACTCCTGCATTTCCAAGAATAAACCTGTGGGAGTTTAGTATTTTAGAAATCTCCTGTATGTTCACCTACCACCTGAACAAGCCTCCAGTGGAGGAAGGGCTGGAGAAACTTGACCCTTGCCCGTGTCCAAGGCTGTGTGCCTGTGTCCCCAGCAGAGCTGCTGGCTGCACCCCAGGACTGTCCCCAAGTGCAGCCACATGGACGCCACGCGTCGTGATGCGCGTTGCATGCGAGCGCTGGGCAATAATGGCTGGCAGCTAAGTAGTTTGAGGGAGAAGGAGCAGAGTTTACGTGCAAAAGACACCTCAAAGAAGACTTTTTTTGTTTTGCTTTAGGCTGCAGCTAACGTAATTTCAGCAGCAACTGACTCTAAATTCTTCTTTTCCACACAGGTTTTGCAATTCCTAACTTTTAGTATAAATGAAGGTCTCTTTCTATTTATTTTCCCTTATCTGTTACAGAAGGGCCTTGGCAAATTGACTGTTTTAAGTGTACAAGGATTTGCTGAAATTCATGCAAAATAATTTCTTTACCAATATCATTATGAAGACAAGAACTTTCCATTGGGGTTCAGCAGTGACACAGTGTGTGTCAGTCACCTTCCTGCCATTCCATGCCCCTTCACTATGGACACAAGTCACAAACAGTGGAAACTCTGTTTTCCTGATGTTGATCCTCCCCAAAGGTCAGGTTTCTTACCTCAAACATTCCAGCAGTTGCTTAGACTGCAGTTCAGGAATTTTGTGTAACATTGCTTCTAGAAAGCAAATATTTATGTTAGTAAATACCATTAAAGTATTACTGTTATACAGGTATTCTCATTAGCAAACTGCTTAATAGGAGGAAGAGAATTTTTAACTAAATGGATAAAAACATATTATATTTGTGTATTAAACAAACTTAACCATCTTACTTGACCGTGCTAAGTGTTTTGTCAAACATGAAATCTGACTATTAAGTATTTTTATGGGAATTAATGTTTTTAGAATTACTACAAATTCAGAATTCACGCCTTTGCTGCAGAGAGCAGGCAGATGCAGAAGGCCCTGCAATGAACAGAGCAAATAGGCATTACCAGGATTTCATAAAAGCAGTGGTCAGGAAAAAAGAAAAAGGAAAACAAAGGACCTGTAGGAACCTTATAGGGGGATGAAATAAGGAAATTCCTCTTGAATGGGAGAGGCTTACATTCATGCCTGGCTCTGAAAAGGTAGTTCAGGGATTTAGCTTCACACATGATAAGTGAATATCCTGAGCATTGGGCTCAGTTATTCTGGTAGAGCACATTTACTCACCCACTCCTGCTGGAGTCACCCCTTTTGTTGTCCTTTTCCCTTTTTTTAACTGAAGAAAGCATTTAGCCTACAACTTCATCATTGCGTCTGAGTGTCAAAAGGAAAATAGTTCAGGAATCTCAAAGTACATATTATTTACTCGAACAGAACAGCTTTAGCAATTTTGGCCAATGAAACAAAACTTTTTAATATCTGTAATTTGTAAAGGATGAAAAGAAAACTCTCTCTTTTAACTCCATCCCACTGTTCAGATTGGAACCAAGATCTACAGAGGTAGAGCTGAGCACCTTCCTTTATTTCCTCTGCTTGTCACTTCTGAGGCCAAGGCTACATCAGGAAAAGCTCCTATGCTACTTATTAATTCAAAATAAGCTTATTTTTAAGGCCCAAACAGATGATGTAACTTGTGACAAGGGAACAAGGGACACTCAAAGCAATGAAGGACTGCAAGTGGGAAGGAATCTTTCAGGGACAGGATCTAGATAATGAAAGCTCCCATAAAAACTTCGGAATATTCTTGTTTTGCTGTTTTGAAGACTACTTACTTGTGAGTCCAGATGTATTCATCCAGACTTTCAAACACACATTTCAGTGTGATCTGAGTTTAAATGTAAGATGGTAAATGAGCTATTCATCATCACACAAAATCATTTTAAATATCACCTGAGCCATTTCACTTATTTGAGAAATGTAGGCAGCTCTGAAGATGAAAATGCTGTATATTTCAGAGGTAAAATGTCCAAGACTGGATTTTTTAATTTAACATAATGAAGCCAAAAAAGTGATTTATTCCTTGTTTGTTACATCCAGTTATGCTGATAATTAGGCAAATGATTTGCCTCTATGTTTTTGTGTACCTTCCTGAGTATTTCTACTGAAGGATTTTATTCTTCCTGCAGCCCAGCTTTTATTCATTATCTGAGAGCATTGTATTTTATATTTGTTATTGTGTTTTAGGCAAAGATGTTTCAAAAACATAATTTTAGTATGGATTCAAAATTCAGAGCACTTTAAAAAAATAATTACGTGTCTCAGAACCCAACCCACATAGGATTCCAGCACCAGTGGTTCACAGTCCCAGTGCACTGGGGTTTTGAGCAGCAGCCAATTCAGGTAGGGCACAGGGCAGGTACTCGCAGGCAGAGCAGCCCAGCAGTGTTTGATTCTGTGTGTTGACCCAGACATTAGGATGTTTACTGTCTGCATCCAACTCCTTCCCTTCCTGAAAAGCTCTGCAAAACCAAACCAGCTCACGACATGTCAGCCTTTTGACTGATACATCAAGCTCTGTCTCTTAGTATTTCCCTGGTGCTTGGGAAGATTGGACATCATGGCTGTAACAAATCACACCAACTGCCTGGACAGCACAAGAGACATTCCTTCACACGAGTCCAGAGGCTTTCAGGGTAACATGAGGAATCTGCTTGAGAAGACCGTAGGCAGCTGATTAGGAGCAGAGTAGAATGTTGCTTTACAGTCTGCTGTAATTTTATTTTTATTACTACTACTACTTAACAGGAGTACTTTGGAATGACTAAAGTTGTCTGCTCAAAGCCGAACTCTTGCCAGATGCCGCTGCTCACAGTCCAATCTGAGAACAGTAGAACTTCCTGATGCTGCCTCTGAAGGGATACAGACCTTGATTCCATGAGCCAGAGACTCAAGAGATACTACTAATTAAAAACAAAACACTCAACTCCTAGAAAAAAAATTAAAATCTACAAATCAGCATCAGTGTATTTTAAATTATCCCATAACTCCCATAAGCAAAAGAGCTTGAAAATGTCTCTCTTTGGAGACAGCTTTAAGTGTTTTTTTTGGCTACATCTGCACAGGCAAGAGATCCTGCCCTTAACGTTTTAGAACACTATAAGAAGATCCAGAGAACTTAGCCTCATCAAGCCATTTAGAAAAGTTTAAGGAAAGTAACCACAGGAATAATACCTTCTCCCAAACCAATGAATATCACATAAAACGTGATCATGAGTTTCAAATTTTAGAAAGCTTTAACACTTTAAAAGAATATAAATTATATATACAATATAGACAATATAGGGAAGTGTAATGAGAGTCACCAAATCTGTTTTCTGCTCTGTGATTCTTAAGGCTCAGTGTCTCTCTCACTGTACTTGTACATTTGAAGCCATCTCCTGCCTTGGACCAACCTGGAGCTGCTCTACACCATCTGCAGCTGTGCCTGCTAACTGGGGTCATTTAAAGTTTGTTTTGAATAACCTTCCCTGTTTGCCTATATTTTTAATAGGTAATATTTTTAATCAAATCTAAAATCTCTGCAGCTAGAAATATATAACACGAAATGTGTCCGGCACAAGAAAATTTGAACAGACACTCACAATTTACTTGGTTCCCTGTTAGGGGAATGAGAAAGATGCATGTTACTTCCATTATCTGTCCTTAAGTGTTTTTTGTCAAATTTTGACTCTGCCACCATTCTTCAGTGACAAACATTAGGTATGACATTTTTTGACACAATGTCAATAGTGACATCAGTAATATTTGACACAAGGCACATTGGGGTTATTTGACACAGACAATTGGATAGCTCAGGGCACTGGAGATCCAATGCATAAAGAGTTATACCTCCAAGTCACCAGTGAATATCTAGCCCAATGTTTTCTAGCTGCTACCAAATGATGGCTCCTCAGAGTCTTATAGAGGAGGAGTTTGGGTATATGGAACAGATGTCCAGAAAACAAAATTCAACACAATAAATTACATTAATCTGTGCCCTATGTTGAAACACCATGGAATGAATAGTCAGTGACAAAGCTATTCTTCTACTGCTATCTGTAATTCCTTTTAAAAATGGTTGAATCCCAGAGGAGACATGGGAGGATCAAATGAGTCAGAGAGCACTACAGCTCCAGTCTCCTGAATAAGATTTCTGTCTCAACAGCTTTCAGTCCCATGGCTTTCATTAACAGTTAAATACACTTAGGGGAAAATACAAATGTGAAATCTTACTTTCAATGATGTGTTTTCCAAGTATTTCACAATTGGCTAATATACAGGACTCACAAATGCTGAGCAGAAGCAAAATGAATTACGTATATGATCACTCTAGAATTTCCTAGAGTGCCACAGTCCTGATTAAACAAAGCACTTCTACCTACATCCAATACAGCACTCATCTAAGATCAGAGTCTTGCAATATCTATTATGCATCTGGCTGAGCTCCCAAATCCTGCATTCAGCCCTGAGGTTCATTACTCAAGACCTGGAAGCTATGGACATGAGCAGGAGGAGGTGTTAGTCCTGGGTACAGATGGAACTACATATGGAAATGGACTTACAAGGACAGTCACCTGCCTAAGGTACCTGGGTGCTTGGAGAATTTCATATCACTAAGCCAAAGATGTAGAAATCTAAGTTCCATTGAGTTGTCTTAGAGTGAAGAAATCCTCTTTTGAAGTAGATGTTTCACATTTTTGTCTTACTCTAAGTTTATGCTTGTGTTCAAACACCTTTAGCACATGCAGCTTCACAGGAGCAGGATATCTTTAAGAAACAAGGTAATGTTTTTTCAAGTTTCAGAGTTAAGTGTTTTACTTATAGACCTCTTTTTTTTTTAAATAAGTACAACTACCAAGTCAGAGTTAATTAATGAAGACAATGCTCTCTTTTTTTTTTTCCTATTTTATATTAAAATGTGATTCATGTTAGTCTGTTATCACAGGAAGCCACCTATATGATCCTGCAACTGCAGAATGGTGTTCAATCAATAGCCAGAACCAGCGCCTGGGCTACCAACAGATTCCCTAGAACACTTTATTTA
>NC_085056.1:14701356-14723856 GCF_963662255.1 Cinclus cinclus | reverse complement strand
CTGAGAAATCCACCAAGTCTTAACACATTTTATTATTATAATAAATAATATTGTTATAAACTTAAATGCAAACATAAACAGGAGAGTACAGAAATGCATCTTAAAGATTGCCTTCAATGTCCTTTTATTTTATATTTCTGGAGCATTTCTGACACAAGTTTTACTCAAATTTAAGCACTGCCTACTGCTGTACTTGATGCAGTAAATAAAGCTGCAAGGTTTCACACAGGATTGCCACGTTATTGAAAGCACACTAGAACAGAGTTAGGAAAGCACAAATCAGTGTTTCAGGACTGTGACTCCTTCATAAACAGAAGCCAAACTGTGTCAGTTTTCAAATAAGAGAAAGGACTTGCTAAAAGCTTCAAGATGTTGGGAAGAATGTGCCCTACAATGCCAACTTACTGCAATAAACCTAGCTCAGTAACTAGACTGTGGGCTTCTTTGTGTCTCATACTCTGAATGCAGTAAAAAGACCTCTGTGCCTCCTGCTACAGGGGAGGGAGTCTGAAGAGGACTGAGAACTGACAGCTCTGAAAAATAATAAAGTAAAAACAAGTAGAGGCAGACATGGTGATTCTCAGGAAGGACTGATATGAAAGGGCCAGAGCTGCTAAACTCATTAGCATAGGTAAATCTGTTAATAATCAAACTTTCAGCAGACAATTTGGTTTCAACCCAAAACAGGCCAAAACTGACACTGCAATGTGAAGAAGTTTACCCTAGGAAAGTCAAAACACTGTCCTTAAATTCTGTCATTTATGTTTTAGAATGCTCTATTACAATATAGCCTAATCTGAAATCATCAGTTGTAAACCATGCATTTCAATTCATCAAAACATTTGCATACCTCCCCCTGCAAACTTCAGAAAATATATTTTATGTTGGAAATCATGTCAATCAAATCAAAAAGTTTTCGAGACAAAACATATTCTGAAGTGCTCATTTCTGTGAGACCGTGGGCGGTGACGTGAGCCCACGAAAGGAAGGAACGATTTTGAGGAACACCAACAAGCAGTGCCAAGGGCTGGATGGTTCAGGTGAGGGGTGGGGCATGGGGAGGAGCTCTGCACGAGCCTGGTTCACCCAGCACCCTCAGCCTGCAGCTGAGCTCCCCAAAAGGACTCACTCGCTTCCAGTTCTTGTGCTTCAGGGGTTTGCTCAGCTGGGAAGCCTCCTCTGAGCCTTGCTGTCAGCACGAGGGTCGGTGTCCCATCACTGCCCTTGGGACCCTGCTGTGGGCTCCCCTCACCTCCAGCCTCACGCTCTGCAAACCGCTCACACAGTGCTGGTCCTGGGACATTTTTTCACCACGTACCACCAGGATTAGAACAATTCTTCTGCTTAGCTAGTGGAGAGGAGCAGGATCCAACTGCGAGAATATCCAACACCGTATATTGTACACTCTGATGTGTAAATTGTGGTCTCCCTGGCCCACTCCTGCATCCCTCTCCCCTTCTTCTGACTGTACCCTTCAAGAAAAATTTCAGGTTTTAGCTGGAAATCAAAAAACTGTTTTAGTTTTATTTCTACACTTTTTAGAAATGCAAAAGCTGTCTAAAAATATTTTTACGTTAAATTTGTGGGGGAAAAAAAGGAAAAGAGAGAAGATTGTATATCAAATGTGTGTCCTATTAGCAACCAACAGCTGTTTAAAAACATTATTACCTCTTACATTCTTCCATTGGTACTTTCCCTTTCAAAATTCCTTTATTATGTACATCAGGTATATAAAAAACAGACCTTGCCAACTGTTCATGAACTTATGAAAAGAATATGGGTGAAAAAAATCTATTCATTGAAAAAATACAAATATTAGAATGTGAATTTCATATACATTTGTTTCTAAGGTGTATTTTATTTTGATATTTCAATTATTTCTAAATACCAGACCAATTAGTCCCTATTCCAAAGAGACACTTGATCATAGTTTTTGTTTTAAGATCGTACTTGAGTTCTAATATTTAAGCCAACCCAAGTATGGAAGCAATAGAGCACTTGTGGAAAATGTGTATACATTTTATTTACCTAAAGCCACAGCACAATTTTCCTTTTTCCATCATTATTAGTATAAAAAGATTAGTACAAACAAAACAAAAAAGAAAAAAGAAAAAGGAAAGAAAGAAATTTCACTCCTACTTTCGTATTTCTTTAGATCTTAACCTGACATTAATGAGCAACTACACACTAGGATGATCATCACACTGTAGGATAAAATGGCTCATATACTGTGTTGATAAGTTAAGATGAAAGAAATCCAGAACAAAGACACAACAGTATTGCAGAGATATGTTTAGATTCCAAAATATTTGTATCAGTCAAAGATAGAAACACCCAAGACAAAATAAATAAATAAATAAATAAAAACCTGATAAATAGAAACATCCTCTTTTCCCCCACTTGACTGTATAATAAAGATCCTGTTTATTTTAAAGTGTTGTTCCATCACTTTACCTGGCTGCCACATATAATACACAGGTGCAGTATATACATATTTTCCATCTGATCTCTGATGCCTTTGCTCCCATTGAATATCAGTGCCAACCCTACACAAGCATTTGAGAATAGGATTTGCATTACAGGAGACAAAGAGATGCTCAAATGGGAACAGTACTGGCATTGAAATCCTGACCCTGGTGATCTAAGACTGCAGTTAAGATCCTTATGAGTAACATCTCTGACGCAATTCTTCCCAAATCTCAGAACAAAGCACTGCAATTTGCACTGGGCTGGACTATAGTAGAGAAGTTTATAGGAACCATGACTGCAAAATCCAAAAAATGTTACCTGAAAGGCACTTCACATGATCTCAACCTCCATATAACCACTCTTACTTTAATTACAACTGTGATGGCACATTTCTTCATTTATACTCTGTCGGGTAGTACCCTCATTTCAATAGCAATCATACACAAATATCTTCTCCTCTTATTTTGTTCCTGCAAGAATTTTTTTTTTCCTCTTCCCAGACCAATTGGCTTATTTACCTAAGACATCATGGCACTTGATTCCATCATGACATGGCACTGTTCCCTCAAAGTGAGGTCAGCCATTAGATGTATCATTCTGAAACGTGGATGTTAATGCCCAGAAGAGATGAACCATAAGCATCACAGATGGACAAGAAGGGATTAGACATAAACTGGTAATAGGAATGATAACAATTCACAAGTACGTCAGGCACGATGACACATTGCCTTGATCGACAAGAACTACTATTCCCAAATTGTACTTCCACAAGCACCTGCAATTCCCTCACCAATCCAGATTCATAATAAACATTTTAAGACTGGTATTTTTGCTAATGACTTCAACCTGATGCCAAGCACAAGTTAATAGGAAAACCACTTGCAAGGAATGGAAAAGCTGAAGGAAGTGCAGAAGGCACAGTGGATGAATGCTGCAGCAGTCAACCACACACACTTAAGAGAAAAGAGGAGGTTGTAATCCAAAAGAGAGTTTTACAACAACAAAACATGATGTGTTCTATTTAAGGAATGAATGCAGAACTTCACCAAACAGTTCATAATAAATGCTATGCAATCAGATATTTTATATATATATATATATATAAAATCTTGTGTTCAACAACATTTTAATTGCAGCTAGAAACTGCAACTGTTTAAAAGGGCTGCCCAACACTCCCAGGAGGAGTCAGGCACTGTATGTAAAGGCACATTCAGGGAAGAACAAAACACATGGATAATTTTTGTGTCAATGACTGGAAAAAGTCATTTACCTAAGACAGTAAATAAAGGTGAACTATATCAACCCCACCAACTCTCCTTCTCTTCTCCAGTTAGCCCCCTTTTGTCAAAACAAACTGCCTAATGATATTATCTTGTGGTTTTACAGCTACTTGTTTTGGTGGTGGGCAAAGGATATAAGTGGCTGCTCTTCATCATGCATAAAAAAAATTTGAATTAAGAATAATTTAAGAGTTGCTTCTTAGAGTTTCTTCTGCTAAAGACAGGTGCACATGGTACACCACTGAAATAGCCAAGCTCAATCTAAATAAGGAAAAAATAGTACAGGTAGAACACAAGGTTAACACAGCTTTATTCCCTTCACTACACAAGAAACCAAGTACTTCTGCCTAATATATTCTTTGCCTGAAAAGCTTCCTTTAAAACTGAGCTAATTTTTGCTCTGAAGGATGCAGACTGAAATTATTTCACAAAAAAAAAAAAAAAAAGGCCAAAGTCTTCCTCCTTATTGATTAATGCTAGTTTTATCAATTTACTTGTTAACACAGCACAAGGATTTGCATCTTCATTTGCTTTGTTTGGACTGTTTATAGGCATTTTCGGGAGATGCACATCTCTGCCATCCCATTCCAAAGCCAGACCTGCCTCCAGCATGGCAGTCGAGGCACACAGACCTAAGAACCACCTTCTGAACCAGGTTCTGAACATTCCAGCTTCTTCCTGTTAACTTGAATTCTCTAAGTAATCTTAGATGGGTGAATTGTGTCATGAAAATGGGGGCCTCTTCATTCATTGTTTTTAAAAGCTATGTAATTCTTGCCCTGCCTCTAGTTGCTTTATATTAAATATTCACTAGAAATACATGGGAAATTTGCATGTACTTCATAGTAACTATTCTTTTTGTTCTAAAGATAAAATTAATATTTGCTTGGCTAATTTTTTTTTTCCAGAAGAGAAATTTCAAGTTGACTTGGACCCAGTGACTACATTCTCCTCATGAATCTCCTGTTGCACAACACTTCTGACTGTGCCTCTCCTCCAGGAGGATCTGACTTGGACAGTCAAGCTCTCCAGGAAAAGGGCTGGACATGAAGGGTTCAACAGAAATTTCAGCTGGATCTACAAGACAAACCATCAAATGGTAAAGCAGAAGAACCATAAAATTCATCCTGGAAGGATCTTCTTCCCCTAGTCTCTGATACAGACAATTTGAGAGAAAGGAAGGTGAAGAATGGCAGCTTTCAAGAACAGCCCAACCAGGATAGATGATAAAATCTGCATGCTATCCTGAAGAAACAGGGTACAAAGTTCAGTCCTGTGTTTGTATTTCTAAAGAGCGTAAAATATTAAATATCCCTCTTGAAGAATAATTCTCTCTCTAGTCTCTTACACATTGCTGTGTAACTATACAATAAATATTATCCTGCTCACATGCTTCTGTTTACTTAGTATACATTACATTTGATGCTATCTGGCAGCATAAGTTTTAGTTCTGTCATTTTAAAATATTAATAGTTGTCAATCAAAATAGAAAGTGCATAATAAAAATGTTCTAGAAACAAATAACCCTATATTTCTACACCATCATCTTGGAACTAAGCACTGCTAAAAATGAGATTAATTATATGTTTGCAGAAGCCCAATACAATCAGACAGTCCTCTAAACAACATCCCCCTAGAAATGAACACAGACTAGATACATAATCGTATATATAGTGTGTATATATTAGGCAATACATGCAGCACTAAATTAATAGCATTATCTTCATTTGGCCCAGTCTTAAAAATCCTCACAATCTGCCCAGTGACAGTTTTAGGTGGAGGATGAGAGAAAATGGCCTGGTCAATACCAAAATAATTTATGGAGATTTTCTGCAAATATTTAGAAGCCTGGAAGCACCAAGGAGACACACACACAGGACAGGTCCCTGAAGTTATGACCAACACAGCATGGTAAACTGTTTAATTTAAGATAGAGGGTCAGAAAAAATCCTTTGAATTATGTCTGTCAAACTTTAGTGGGAACTTCACTGCTTGGGACATTTAAACCTGCTCTGGACAAAGTATCAGCAAGTACCCTGTAGGGAACAATCTTGTAGTGTCAAGAAGATGGACTAGATGTACAACAGGACTTTTGGTGCTCCATTTTTTATTACTCTAATCCATCACCCTTGCTGAGGTGAAGTTTTATGTAGACCTTTAAAATTATGACCATTTGAAAATTATGTCTGTGTCTGTATAATATAGACACACATATGGTTGTAACGTTTGGCTTTTAAAAACTCCAAGTAGAAAACCATATTTTGCTCCTAATTTGCCCATACTATAGCTGTAACTATGCCATAATCTGGCAAATACTGATTGAAATCTCCAGTTATGGTTGTGGGAACACACAATTTACAGGCATGATCCTGACATGTGAATTTCCAACTTGGGCATGCAGGAATTTAAGTGGGTGCTGTGAACAAGATAGTAGTATTGGGCTGTGATATGGTTATGCCACAAAACCGGGATCAGACTCTGAGCTTTGCCCCAAAATAGAAAATCAGAAATCCTGCAAATTAGACTGACAAACTGATGTTGAAGCTTACAAAATAAGCTATGGAAAAGGAGCTCTAAACAAGATTATTTTTATCAAGGATTCTCAAGGAAAAAGTGAAATATTTTTTTGGGCTTCCTTCTGTCCAAGCCACTGTGGTCCTTCTGATATTACTTTGAACCCTACTTTTGCAGAGAAGCTAGCACTCCCCATCACTCTTCTTAAAACCTGAAGGCCATTGAGGGTTTTGTACTTAAAAAATATTAACATTAATGAGTCACTCCAAGAAATGGCTGCAGGAAACGCCTCTGTTCCCAGGCACAGGGTGGCAGAACTCTTTATGGAGAAGCAAAGTGTTATAGGAGAGGTTAAAAGCTTCACTTTGCCCACACATGTTTATTGTCATTTCTGATATTCCAGAGTGGAAATCCTCTTACTGACTAAGGCACTAGGCAATCACCTCTGTATGAGAGCCATCATCTCCATACTTCAGTAGGGAAGAAAAACAGAAAGAGGATACAGGGAAGGAAAAAGCATTTTCCTTTTAATCTTGTAGACTGCAATAGCCATAATTGGCTTTTCTATATAATTTAGCTCCAGTTTGTCACAGTATTACAGTGAGAAACAGCAGCCTGCACTCATTTTTATACACAAATCTTAATGACTTCAATTGATGCTAAGGATTCAGAATGGTGGCAGGATATGGCCATTCACCATAAAGGCCCTAAAGCCTTCATAATTACTGA
The DNA here is from genome assembly GCF_963662255.1 of Cinclus cinclus. NCBI lineage: Eukaryota > Metazoa > Chordata > Aves > Passeriformes > Cinclidae > Cinclus > Cinclus cinclus. The sequence goes on along the minus strand of NC_085056.1, from coordinate 14,716,864 downwards.
GTATAGAGAATATTTATTATAGAGACTGCACTAGGCCTCTTTTGTGGGCTGCCCTGGGCCTGTTCTCTGAGCCACATCAAGCAAGAAGTTTAAATGAAACTGCTCCCAAGTTTCTGAAATGGTTTAATAAAACATATACTGACTGTAATATTCAGTTTATAGTAGAAAACTATTGCCCCTTGGTTTGAAAAATGACCTCAAGTTGGCAATTTTACTCTCAGCTTCATAGATTATAGTCCGCTGTTGGTCATTTTCTCAATCCACAGGGCAATACTTTTCCATAACAAGCTCAAACTGCAATCAGTATTTGTAGGCCGTTACACAAGTTGAGTATAATATGTCTCAACACATTCTATTATATGACTAAACAAAAGAAATAACAACCTGGTGACACAGACATATGGAGAAAAACAGAGCTTTTCTTCTAATACTGAGATAGCAGAAAAGCATATTTCTTTGTATTGTGCTAATTTGTATTAGATTTCATGTCTTCAATACACAATAATCTCTAATTTGGTTTTTTCATTATTAGTGTTTCAGTTTGTGCTGTCTTACGTCTTCTTATTTTTATGTAAAATGACAAATACTAAATTCTATTAGTATCAGATTTTAGAAACGACAAATAATGACAGATAACCTAGCACTGTAAAATCACGTGAAAATGTATTCATGCAGATATCTAAAAGATCATTTGCTTTTGGGCTCACAAAGCACACATTCAAAATCTTATGGGTTTGATATTGGGAAGTTCCAACACACTGCAGTAGACAAGAGGCAGGTGATTGCTTCAGCACCCAGCTCTAGCACTTAAATACAATTAAGTACCACGTTTTGGAAAAACAGCTCCCATATTAGATAACCTAAGAGATAAATTGTGTTGAGAAGTCTCTGACCAGGAACTGAGGGAGATTTGGTGTCTGTTCCAAGCTCTGCCAGTGACCACTGTTTAGAAGATCACCCACCTTCCCAAAGCACAGGCACTCGGGGCTGCAGGGCTGATGGAACTTACCTGGCTGGAGTGGGGAAATTCAATTTAATCAACGGGTGACCAATGCTCTTGTAGACCCTTTGCTGCAAATACAAAATATTCATAATTACAAGCCTAATATTCACTCCAAACTGTAAATAAAACCTGTGGTTAAAATGTGATACCCACCCACACTCAGAGACAAAACTTCCCAAGCTAAGGCCAGAGCACTCAGGCAAAGGGGACATTTTTCCATAGAAATTATGAGTTAATTATCCACTAAAAAGATTCACCAGATTACTGGAGATCTGTGCTGGGGCAGAAGGGAGAATCTTGGCTAGGATAAGACCCATATGACAGAAAGGTTCATTGTAGATCTCTGTGGGTAGCTTCTGAATCTTTAGGAATCTATGTCACTGTATTTTGGGGTATTAAAGGGACAGATGATTATTTTTTTTCATTTCCCACTATGTTCCTATATTGTTGCTCAGTCACAGCTTCACCAGCATTCTCTAGCTGGAATTTAAGTTATCTGGATTCATTTAAACATATAGCAACTGCATGCAAAAGCTTTAATATGTTTGAGCTAAGAATGTGTTTGAATGATTACCAGAGGATGATGGCTCTTTATCTTACAAGTCTTCAAGGAATTTAGATGTTTAACTCATTAATAGTGTTTGCTGCATTAGATTTTATGTTTTCATGATTTTAGAAGACAGGTTTTCTAATACAGAAAGAAAAACAGGCTTTTTTTCTTTCCCCAACATTTTTCATTTTAGGGTAATAAAAGTGACACATATGTGCCATAATGTAATGGATTAATTAAGGAATATAATGTTTATCCTAGGTCCTGAGTTGTACATCTTCATAACTCACTCATAAAAATTAATGTATTATACCACGCTCCAGAATGATATATCTATTTTTACCATACCTGTTGAGAATAAATTGTTCTAAATTGGATTATCTTGATATCCAGTGAAAAATGTAAAAATTACATTGTTATTTTAAGAATTTACATTGCTGTGTATAAGAAAGCATAATTTTCTCACTGTGCTTTTGAACTGTCATGTTACTTCCACTGTTACAAAATGATAATTGCTGCTGCCACACCTAAAATCAAATGCAGTGCATATTGTATTTCTTCATACACTGCATTTCCTATCTTAATCACAAAACCATATACAGTATGTTTTTGGCCAATTCTTTCATTACTGGCTGCTTATGTATATAAGTAACACACAATTATGCATGCAAGGACTCATAAAATCCTCATTTCTAAAATCAACAGATGAAAAATCCCTAAATAATAATGTACAGATGTTTCATATTCAAATGAGCTGTTGGCATGTAATGCTGCCAATCATGCCAATGAATGCAATAAAATTGGTGAATTTCAAGGTACTCGGCATTTACAATGTATTTTTAATTTTTTTTAATCAAAAGACTATTTTAGGAAGATGGAAATGACAACTGTTCAATAAATACATAATGATATATTTCTGACATTCTCTTGAGATTTCCATGAGTGGTCAACTACCCTATATTTTTCCATACCAATTCCTATTCCTTTTGCCTCAAGAAAGTTGATTTTTTTGGTCCTTAAACTGCATTGCCTCACTAAAAGTAAATTATCTGCACGTTATCTGCAGAGTAATCCTCTTCTTGAATACAAGAGAGAACATCAGAGTTTCTAATCCTTCACAGATAGAGTAATTCACATCCACTGTACGTTTTACTGTAAAGACAGAGTAATACAATATGTTTGATAAATCATGTATGTGTCTGTGTACAAAGAAAAAGGTTTATCTCCTCTCCTACAAGATGCATCCGTATTAAAGCACACACACACACACACTCCTCACGCTGGCACTGCAACAATCTTTAGAAGTTCTATAATAGAGACATCTAAGTTTAAAAAATGAAGCAGCTCACAGGTCAAACAAGTTCCTGATGAGAAGTGCTTAACCAGAAGTATTATTCCACTGATTGTAAGTTTTCATCCATACATCAAACCCTAGAGTCTATTGATTAAATAAAACTGATCCTTTTTTTTTTATTTTTATTTCAAAGCAAAAGAGAATTAAATCATCCCCATAGTTTTCCCTTTGTTTGGAGCTATCACAGTTTGCACGCTGGCCACGCATCCTGCTTATAATTACAACATCCTTAAGGAGAGCTTATTCTACAATGACTGATCACAGGTTTCTTTCCTGTTCCTCTAAATCTTCTGCTCCTGGTCATAATCAATGGCCCTTGATGGCCCAATATTCTGATCCAATATGGCAAGTGATATGATCCAAGATCTGCTTAGAAACAATAAATTCATTTGCTCCAGGAAATTTTGGATCAGGATGACTTTAAGTATATGTAAATACAAGAATTTCCAGCAATTATGCTGGCACATCTTTCCCTTCTCATACCTCTTTTCCACTGCATAATTAGCTGCGTCATGCCTTAATTTTGCTCACAATCCTACATAAAGGAATCCAGGCCAGACAGCCCTTGCAAAGCCTTACGAAAGTCAAGGTCTGCTGGCTGAGAGAACAGAGGGTCTCTTTCAGCAAAACACATCAAAACACTGCAAATCTTTATGTTGCTGAGCCCCACATGGCATTGTCTGGGCTCTGAAGATACCATCAAATGCCAGCATAGCATGAACATGTAACAGACTTCTTTAAAAGGCATCAACAGGTGCATAAAAAAATCTTCTTGGAGTGGAGCTTGCCTTTCTTTTTCCCTTGGGCAAAAATGTGCAAGTTTGGCTAATAGTTTCCTTGTGCTACTGTGTCTCCAAGTCAGCCTCCAGCCTGGTTCCAGGGCACCTGTGCAGTGCAAACATGCTCTGACACTCAGCTCACAACACAAAGCAGCCAGGAATCCCTGTCTGGAGGATGTGGTTTCCATTATGGAAGGTAATGACTGCTAGGCTGAAAGGGAGCATCCAAGTTCACTTCTGTGTCTCACCCCACACTTACAGATGAAAGGACACTCTAATCTCAAGTCTGCTACTGTATATACACATTGTTTAGTAAACCATATAAAGTATTCTGATGATTTTTCTAATGACCAGGAACTCTAATGTACTTTGAATCTTCATTAAATTAGCATGGCAGACTAGGGTACATATATAACTAGCAATAAAATATTTTTTTAAAAAATTATTCTCTGTTACTTATTTCACTGCAATGGAGTAATAAAACTGCAGAATGATGAGTAAATACAGTCATCTGTACCAGTTTAGATGGCTGCAGGTTGGGCACATCTTTCAGCCCTTTAGTCTTTTTCCACTGGAAATCAGTTCAGCACCAGCAGAGCAGAGATGAGAACCTTGTTTCTGCTAAGTAGCACTAATTTCTGCCCATAGTGACATTCAGAAGAGGATGAATCGAGTCACAGGGGTAAGAAAACTGTTTGCTTATGATGTGGCTGTCACCAGTGAGGATGAGTTTGTAACACCCTCCAAGTATCAAAACGACACACAAAAGATACATTAAAAAAATAAACCCAAAAGATAGTCTTGCAAAATATATCAATGCAGTTCTTCAAACTGAAAAAGCAAAAGTCAGAAGATCAAGAACTCACAGTTAGGATTTTCCTATTAGATAAAGAACATAAGGATTCTCCTGAAGTCTTTGATTGATATATGATCTTTTCTTTCTTTTCAGGCAGAACAGCTGTCCAGTGAACTAGAAGAAATAGCCCTGAAGACAGCTTTGTGTCTGATATGACTTTGAGAGGGAAAATTATTCCAATGATAAATGCTTTACATGGAACATCTAATAAAATAAAATAAAAATGTCATCCATAAAAGAATTTTTCTTTCTATTTGAGTAAGCAACCCTTATTATCTGTGGGGCAGGGGTGTTGCTGTGTCTGAGACCAAAGAGAAAAAGTATTTCCCCCCAAAATTGCACTTGGAATGAACTTAACCAAAAAAAAGACAATAGGTACTTTTAAGAGAAGGACAACTGGGAAAATGCAGAGGGAAGATGAGAATTTTCTGAACATTGTCAGGATGCAGTGACCTGGGACGTACTGTAACTTCATTCTTCTCAGTAAGGAAATCTTTAAGGTGAAATGTGGGTGCTTTGCTGGCTGATATCTGCCACAGTGACTGTATGCAGAAAGAGCTTGACTATGCTCAAAAAATCCTAAAGCAATAACAACCAAACCTCCTCAGCACAAGAAGGTACAAATTTGTGTAAATTTATTCAACCTAATGGAATTATGTATATTACACAAATGGAGAACTACAGCCACTGTGACAATTGATTGAAGTGATGTCCAGATTAGAGGGGAGATGCCTTTGAATGAAGCCTTTCTGGAACCTGCTCTAGAGCTGTGTTTTGGCAGCATAGTGAGGGGATAAGAAAAGAGCCTTAGAGAATGAACAGCCACAATGCTCAGATGAAATTTGTACATCTTTGTCATTTTCAAACATGTCTAATTGTGATGCTTCAGTGGATGGATAAGCACTGATGGATGCCGTCATACACAGACAGCAAAAGGAAGAGTAATCACAACTGTATTTTCCTTTAGGTCAAACCAAATCCAGTGTAGCACCAGCCATGGCCAGCAGTACATCCATGGTTCAGCCAGCTGCCCTCCAGAGCCTCGACAAATCTGCCACAGAGGCTCTGTGCTCCATTAATTTGGCCCAAGACTAAACAAAGACCTGTCCACATCTGCTGCAGGACAGAATGGCTTGTGGCTCAGAAACAGCTCATAGAAGAGCATGATAAACCTTCCACCCATCCTCTTTGTCTTTCAACATGATGGAGCTGTCCTCAGCAACACTCTTCCAACTTCCACTCTTCTCCAAAGCAAGCCCTTCTATCTCTGCCAAAGCCTTCCTGTGTAGGCCCCTGTGAGTGCATTTATTCCAGAGCTAATTACAATTAAATTAGTATTTTAGCCTGAGAAACTAGGGACAGATACATGTTCTCCTGTACCTTTGCACAGCTAGAAGTCATTTCTCTCCCTTCCCTTGAATAATCTGAATGCGTAACTTCCTCCCCGACGCCAAACATTCTCCTTGATCCCTGTTTCTGGAGTCTTCCTTCTCCCTCCACTCCAGGAGCCATTAATGCTGCTCCTCTGTGTGTTCCCAGTAGCTGTTGACATCCTCCTGCTCCTCCACCACCTCACCTGCCCCCTTCCCTCCCATTACTGAGTGCCAGTCCCTGCTCTCACGGAGATTTTAGATCCACGCTTTGCAGAAATCCTGCTCCATGGGATTCCAACAACAGAAGAACGGAAGATAAGAACATAAAAGCACCCTCAATGTGGTGTCCCATCAGGAAGCCAACTAAATCTGATAGACACTGTCCTCTCTGACCCATAAGCAGGAAAGGGCTGAGCATTTAGACAACAGCAGTTCAGAAAACAACTCTATATGGTCCATATCCAGCCAGCACCTAACAAAGAGCATTTGCCTAATTCTTTACTTTTGAGGCAATCAAATAGCATTCTGAAAAAATAAAATAACTTCCACACATACATGTTACATATATATTTATATGTTTCCTCTCATTCTCTCTCACTTTTAGTTTGCAGTGACAATCAGTGATTATTTTACAGAGAAAGCTCTAACAAGCTTATGGGATGCCTTTAGTAATAAGATAATTATTTGTAACTCTATAAAGAATTACAATTTTTAATTTAAAAATAAATCAAATAAAAAAAGCTTTCATCTTCCCTACCATGTGAAGAAAACATTCTCTGCCTACAACTCAAATTATCATTCTCTCCTTTGTGCAAAATGAATTGACCCAGAAAACTAAAAGGGTAAGAACCCATATTTGCTGGGCTTATTCAGCAGCCAAAAGTTCATGAAAAACACTGTTGTGTATCACATAGCAACCACTTGATGCCTATTGTTAAAATACAGTAGTTATTCAAAGAGTAAAATCTTGCATTCTCAAATAAGAAGCCAGGCTGCAATGTGTGTTTACTGTTTTGGGGAAATAGTCATCTTGCCATTTTCTCTTTTTCCATAGTTTTGGCATATTTGGTCAGCTATGCAATGCGCAGTTACCCACAGGAAAGAAAAGGATCGCAGGAATTTTCCTCTAATGTTGAGCTCACAGGACAATGTCCATTCAAAGCAACACTTGGGATCTCTATTAAGAGCATTAAGATGTGCTCTATTTTTATCCAGCCACACTTGCAGTAAAAATGCAATGTTCCAGGGAAAGGGCATGGGGGAGAAAGGGAGAGAAGCTTCTGCTTTCTGACTGTTAGAGTTGCATGCTTTCACCTATTCTTAAAGCAAGCTGCTCCTGGAAAGTCCTGTACACTTGCACAGGTGTCCACACTGCTACTGCACATTTGCATCTCCCAGAGCTGCTGCCTGACACTGCAGATGGGCAGAGTATAAATTTCACAAACATCTCCCTCTTTACCTTTTCTCCAGCTCTTCTGTGGTAGAATATGCTTTAGAAAGTGAAATAAAAGTAAAATTTACACAGAAGGAAAGCCAGATGTAGAGTCAGAAAAAATATTCAGTTTCTGATAAATGGAGCTTGTATTACTCTAAAATATTTGAAAAGCAGTGGCAGGTCACTTTGAGCTACTCTGACTTTGCCAGATTTCCATGAGAGCTGAGAGTCAGCCCTCAGTTTTTCACAACTGCATCAGACTGTCTATTTAAATTATCAAAGCAACAGCAAAAGGGTTCTGCTGAAACAACTGCTGGAGAAGATGAAGGCAAGAATAAGAAAATATAAACTCCCATCTAAGTTTTATTATGTGCTGTTACAGAAACAGTGCAACCTAGAACTTCAAGATAATGACACTTTTAATACCAGAAGGGAATGGCAGACTTGCTTAGCGTAACTTTGAGGTATTTTATCAAGCCTGTGTGCAAACAGGTGTGCCACATTTTTGCTAGTGATAAAGATGCTTGTTGAGATTATCTTCTTATCTAGGAGCACGTTTGAACTCCTTTTGAGCAGTTAAAATAAGATAGTGGCAGAAAGTAGATTAAAAGGGAGAAAATGTCTGAACACAGACTTTTGCCAAGAACCTTACTTTGAGCCCAGCTGTAGCCAGGTATGTGTGTGCTGTTTCCACTGTCTCTAAAAGCAGAATGAGGGGTAGGCAGCAAAGCCCACGTAAATGCATGAAGCTGCAAAGGAAAAAGTGTGAGAATGAGTTAAGTACCCAGGAGCAATGAAATGGGCTTTAGGATTTGAGAGAAGAATCTGGCTGCTACCAATACAAGATGAAAAGCAAGGATGGATGAAGCTGAAGCTCACCTGCTGTAAATGTTTCTGCTTGCTGAAAAATAACCTTCTCTACTGGAGGTCAGAGCAGATGCAAAAATCAACTTAACATCCCAGCTGGCTTACAAAGCAGAAGTATGCATACAATTATTTCTATCAAAGGCAGATCAGGGTGTTCTTCTAGGCAACAATTGTCTATACACAGGAATTGGTTTGGCCACTGTGATCTGGCCAGGACAGGATGTAGTAATTAAACGTGGTTATGGAAAAGCTGTGGTTACAATACTTCTCTCATGTAATTTATCAGTAACATATAGCATAACTTCATGAAACAAAAACCAAGCTATTACAGCCAATGCACAGCCAAAATTAAGAAATCTTTCCCCCAAAACAATGGAAGGTATATACTGAAGAAAAATGCAGAACTTGTCTAGCACAACTCAAATTCTCCTCTGAAAATGTATGCTTCTCTCAGAAGCAGATTCCCAGCACAGGGACTGGTAATTTATGATCCACCAAAATACTCTGTTGAACAAAAAAGTAATACCTACACTGTGCCTATGCAAATCACTTAGAATAAGTGACTCCAAGGACCAGTAAGAACAAAGCCCAAAACTCCTATCAAACATTACCTGAGGTTTGAAAAAGTCAAGACAAAGTGTAATTTTTTTTAAATGGGGATAAATTGGGATTTCTGTAACAATTGACTCATTTTGCCTGCTTTTATCTAAGGATCTCAAAGAGCACTCCAAGTGTTAATTAAATTACAAAGCATTTTTGAGACAGGTAAATGGTATTATGCCCACTGGGGAACAGAGAGAACATTTATGTTTCATTACTAAAGTCACACAGTAATCCAGTGGCTAGTAATATAACCCAAGAACTGCCAGTTGCCACTTCTGCTCATTGACTTGATGGCTTCACAAGAGATAAAATTAGCTTAAAAGCCAAAAATACTTTTACTCTTGTGCTTTTCTATCTTTCAAGACTAGGCCAAGATTCTTCAATTTTATTTTATTCTTCTTCCTCTGCTTACTGGGAGGCCTTTCTTTCAGAGTCACACAAAAGAAGCCACTTCCTAACCTACCCAAGTGTGTTAAAGATCACAGTAGAGCAACAGGGGCAGGAGCTCAAAGGAGGGCAGTGAACTGTAATGGGGCTCTTTAACAGCTTGTGCAGCTGCATCAGGGTCCTCTTCTCTCTCCTCCAACCAGCCCTGCTCCCAGAGATGACACATCAGGACGTCTGTCCCATCAGAATAAAAATGGACAGATGTGCAGATGAAATAATCCTAAGGTGCCAATTCACTGACTTCCAATCCTACTTTACCAAAGAAAGAGACATAAAACTACCCTGAGGAACCTGGTGCCTCTGGCACTTCATACAAGAATCTCTCACTGAACAGAGCAATTTCACAAAACAACCAACCAGACCCTGAAAATGCTTTAGACCATGGAGAAGTCTATTCTGCAGTCTACTACATCTATTTTGAGTTGCATGTGGAGAAATGAGGGAGAAACATTTCACTGACCATTGTATTCAAAGTTCAAAAAAGAAAGCCACCATTTTTCATTTCAGCTTGGCCCTGGCTAGTAGAACTGCAGGATGCAGGAGCAATAAAGTAGTAAGGTATAATGCAATGTGCACAATACACAGTCCAACCTAAGGCATCTCTAATTCAAGACTGGTACAGCTCAGTTAGAGCTTTAGATAATTATGTCTCCATTAGTAAAGTAATTTTGGGGAGTAAAAGGCTTTTCTATTTTGTAGGTAACTATTTATTACTAAAAACAGGGAAGCATCTTTTGGATCTTTCTTTAAGCCTTTTGACTACAATGCTAAACCAAGATTTCAGGCTTTATTTCCCCCTTCATTTCTTGTTATGTCATGAAGAATCAGCTATGTGGAAGAAATAAGAATGTCTTTGATTTAAATGACCAAGACTTAAGATTGTCTTTCCCGTGGCAGAAAATAAAGCTGCTGCATATACTTCCAGTGGCACTATTATTTTTACATGGTATGACAATCAAAATCTTTTTTTCTTCTCCTGAAAATATGTCTAAAGAACCACACAGTTTATATACTACATTCAAAATATTTTTCTTCGTTTACATTGATTGCATATTTCAAATCATGTTACAGCTGTATTGCTTAGCCTAAATCAAATAAGGAATCCACATAAATGCATACACACACTTTGCTTGTTTTTAGATATTCCTAGTATTGACAAGATTAAAATATTTTTCTCATTCATTATTTATTGTGATATGATGAAACAGTAAGAGTATGTATTTAACAAACATCACAAAGTAGAGTTAAAATGTGGACATGCTGTTTCATTTCAATTTCGCTGCGACAGTGTTAAGTATGTGACTCCCTGACTGCAATAATGACATCTTGGGGTGATGAAGATTTAAGATGCTTTGCAAGGATGCAGTGTTATCCCAGCTCTTCAGCCATTCTGATTAGGAGCATTATTAAACAGATGAACCCAAGACTGGAAGGTCCTGCTTCAGAGGACTGGGGGAATCAGTGCTGGATGCAAGAGCAGCCCCAAACCCCTCCGTGCCTCCATCAGTGCCTAACTGGAATGACTGAAGGCAGTCAGTCACACACACCACTCCAACACTCCTACAAGCACCAATGTTTCTTATTACCAAAAAAGTGTTCTCTGCACTGTTTCTCTGCCTCTTGAGTGAACTGGCAGTCCCTGACAGCTGGAGCTTGGGGACAAGCAATGCTTTATCTGGGTGAAACTAAGGTATGGGGCAGATAAGTGTGGCTCTGGCTGTCGGGTGTATTTACCTTGGGTTGATACTACAGGCACGGTCCCAGTTTCCAGCTCACAGTTGGGCACCATTCTGCACATTTCTACTGGCAAACAAAAAGCCAGGAAGTGCCAAAGAGCAAGCACCACAGCAAATCAACTGTAACCAAAACTGGTTCTGCTGGGCAGAGGAACAGAGAGCTTGCCTTCTGCAGTATCTGGGTTAGAATGTAGAAAAAGACACATTTTAGCCCAAATACTTATTCTTGCATACTACAATCTAAATATACCCTCTATGATAAATACAGTGGAATAATCAGAAGGTACTGAATGCTTAAAATACACCCTTAACAAAGCAAAACAACGTAATGCATATCTTTATTTACGTGTCAAACAATTTGCCTAACAAATCATAATAATGTACAATGATATAAAATTCACCCATCAAACCCAAATGCATGCACAAAGATTACCATGGCAAAGAATTGTGAATTTCATTAAATATGTTAAAGGCAAAAAAAAAAAAAAAAAATAATTCCGCTTTGAAAAATAGTAATCCTGTCTTTCAACAAAAATATTATAGGAAGCTATGAATTTGGTAGATCTGAATAGGATGTTGGTACATGTTTTACTAAGGTAATATAATGGCACACTATTATTAGATCACATTAATCATTACTGTGCCAAAGGCACTGACAGCACCACTGAAAAGGATTGAAAGGGCTGGTAATGGATATAAATTACCCATTGTGTGATAAAAGGATTTTTACTAAGAAGGTAAGAATAAAACAGCAAATTTCTAATATAACTGTTGTGTAAAAACCAAAATAAAAGTAATCCAGTCAGTAATATCCACAAAATCAGAAAGTAAGCACTTTTGAAACAAGATAAAGTCACAATAAAAACTGTATACAATGTAAAATTAATTTTGTGCTGCATAATATTACTATCAATTTAAATAGTTTACATGATGACCTCTATGGTCAAGAGAAAGGTAAGCTTTGTTAATTAGAATTGAGTATGAGCTTCTGCATGCGTATTTTAAGTTTGTGAGCTTGGATTTTTTTTTTTTTAACATATAATAGCTTCATAACTCCCCCCTGAAATTCAAGACATGTTGAGAGTTTTCTGTTTTGTGCATTAACATCACAACAAACAACACATCCCTCAGACGGTTTTATTTGGATTCCAAATGCTATTACAAAACAAACCACGTCTTTGCTGAGCTATTTAACCATTTGATTGAAACCATTTGTATCACTAATTGTCCAGTCCTGTGCCCCTCCTTTACTCTGGCAAGTATTTCCTGATATTAGTGGGGATCGGTGGAGTGAATTGGTCAAACTACATCCTTATTTACAGCATTAGAAAACACACATATCTTCTCTGAAGCTGATGGAATTATTCTAGAATCAAGTCACTGTAATTCTTTTCTAGTCAATTGTCTAGAATAAAATCCAGTAGCTTGCATTCAATTAGTAAGTTTTAAAAATTGTGAGCCATACTCTTAAATGATATAAATTCATAAGTACAGACATCAATCCTGAAAACACTTACGTCTCAACTTTACTCACGTGAGTAATTCCATTAGCATCAGTAATTCAATACCTGCTTATGCATTTGCAGTACTGAAGCTTTAATATGCCTGGATGTCCTCTCACATCAGCTATAAATCAGCACAATTCCTCTGAATCACAGAGTTTCTACTAATTCACAAGATATAAAAAGGAGTGGACAACCCAGTATAACAATTAAAATAAAGAAATAACATAGGAATTTGATATGGGAGCAGAAGCTATCAGAAATTTTGATTTAAGGATCAATTAATGCATGTGCAATGTGGAATTAATTATTGGTAATTTCCTAAGAAGCTAGACTTTTATTTCAAACCGAGGGCCAAATAAACCCAATTTTGATTTCACACCTATTTCCACACCAATCTGATTTCTTAGACTTTACAGGAGCTTTTCTTCTACTGCACTGGAATAGCTCAGAGGAAAATCACATATACAATGTAGTACACCCCTCCACCCACTGATTTTCATGGGTGTTCTTCTCATGCTAATATACAACAGAATATGGTTCTTAATAATATGCATGAGATGTTCTATTGAACTTACGGGAGGAAAAAAAAAACCAACCAAAAAATGACAAAATGAATTTAATCAGGAGTGTCATGGGTTTTTTTAAATCAGCAGTCTGATGATAAAGTAATAAATGGTGATTCATCCCCAACACAATTATTACATATCAACTGCATAAAGATGAATGCTCATGATTTTACCAAGCAGAATTTTTTCTTGAAAAAGAAAAATCTATTTGTAGCTCACTAAAACCTGGAAGAATTACAATAAAAAGTTTTGCAAGACATAGACATAATATTTTTGAAGACACTAAAAAAAGTGAGAACAGATTTAAAAATCTAATTTAGGAACCTCATTTTACTTTTTTTTAATGGAAAAACAAAGCTAGACTCAGATCCATAAGCAGAAGAAAACATTATGAGAACAATATAAGTATTCTTACCAGTTATTAAGCCAACGAATCTGTTCCCTGGATGAGGAAGTTCTTAAAAGACACTGGATAGGTACTGAAGGTCACAACTGGAAAAATAAAACCTGTGAGAAATTTAATATGTCAAAATTCAGTGTTTGAATCAGACATTTACACTAAAATATTACAATGCCACCTCAAGCAGACAATCTACAAGATGGCAGAGAGCATTAAGAATTACAATATTAATGGGATCAACACCTTTTATTTTTTAGCTTTCATAATCTATGTATTTGGTGGTCATTTCATATTTGGAACTGAAAACTTCTGTCAGTTCTGGATTGTTTTGAGAGGGAAAACCTCCTCTCAAGATAATGATGAGGAACAGAATGAAATTCTTCTGATCCTTTCCCCTAGACAGTACAGCAAAAGAGGACAAAACAGGATAAAACAAAAGTTGCATAGCATACTCCAGAAACCCAGTTCTTCTCTTTGACATTGATATTGTAATGTTTCAAACTGAGTAAAAAGAGAACAGCTACTAATTGTATTTTTACTTTTCTAAAATTCCATTTTATAATAGAAGTAAGTCTTTTGTAGATGATCTCATCTAATAAACTCTACTTAAAAGAGATAAGAGCCAGCAGTAAAAGCCAAGCAGAATACTTCCAAGATATTTGTCAGCAGTGAATTTTGGGCCATTACATTAGTAAGCAAAATAGAAACAAAAACAAAGGGCGTTCTTAGAGCAAAATAAAGTTCACTCTACTGAAGCTATAATCTGAAGAATTTATGACTGAGAATTCTAGCTATGTTTATTCCTATGAATGTCTAACAAATAAAATTAAAGGTCACTTCCAAATAATACACTTTGTACATCTACATCAACCAAACTCTTTCATGCAGCAGGCTCTGAAACCCCAGTTCAAGCACCACAGCCTCAGGGTTCACCTTCCCAGCACTGGCTGCCCGGAGAAGCACTGACTGCTCTGAGAGCTGCAGTGGCAGGTTGTGGTGGTCAGCACGGACAAAACTGCAGCCTTCATTTCTGGGGGAAATAATCAGGAGCTTGGCCATGGGACTGCATTTGGTTTAAATCGGTCAGCACCTACAGGACCACACTGCTGCTCAACGCTGTTTGCTGGCTTGAAGGGTAAATAACAATTTTGAGGGCCCCTCTTCATGATGAAAACAGTATGAAATAATTCTGAAAGCAGAAGTTTACTACTAAGCAGCACAGCCCTCCCTTAGTGCAATACTGACGCAACATTTCTCTTGTATCCTCTGGGGTCTCTGCAGTCTCCACCTGCAGGATTACATCCAGTGCAAGGTGCTCCTGCAGTGTCCCACTCTGTCCACACCAGCTCCTCTTTCCCCTCCGGCTCCCCACCACACCAGCCACAGGCTGCTCACTGCCACTGTGAGGGTTCACCACAAGGCTTCCCAAACCCAGCTGCTTCCCTCCTCGCTGGCAGACTGAACGTGTCTTTGCCATGTGTTTCAAAACTTTTCCAAGTGATAATTCTGCCATATAACTTTTCTGGCACAGGAGAATTGCTCCAATTAAAGCTTCAAGCCCCTTCTTTAAAACTCACATTTCCACAGTGAGTCATCAGCTATCCTGCAGTGATCACCTGGTTTGCCATCCCCATTGTTCCTCATACCTAGGAAGACATTCTTCCCTGCTCCCTTCTCATGCCCAGTTTTCTTTTACCTGCCAGTTATCTCTGGGTTTATATTTGGATTATAAGCCCTGAACAGCAAAGCCTGTCTTCTCGTGACACACTTTCCAATTGAGCTGAATGGGTGGTAAGCAGGTACAAGGCATTACTCCAACCTGGCACCCCATATCAATGGGAAAACCCAGCTAAATGAGAAGAAAAACATTGTGAAGGTCAAGAGAAGCACCTACAATGTTGACTGTAGAGAATAAAAAACCTTTTTTTAACTGGGTAAAGGAAACCCCTGTCATCAGATTTGGTCTTCCTAAATGTGAAATTGCATCTACATAGGATTCAGATCCCATTTATGAAGGCCCATATCATTGTAGAA
>NC_085056.1:14623856-14696356 GCF_963662255.1 Cinclus cinclus | reverse complement strand
AGATGCATTTTTTTTATATAATGAGGCCCTCATTAAAACCAATATGTGTGTCATATTGTCAGGCAAATATATGTTAAAATGTCACTTTGAATATGAAATAATACATTTTTAGGGGCTTGACTCATTAAAGAAAAATATAAACAAAAGACAATTTCTCTGGGTAAGCCCTTAAGAGCTGGGCAGGAAATATTTTCCTATCCTGCAAAAAGTTTGAGATTCTTTTTTTTCCCCCACCCTCTGCATTTCAGAGAGATCACAATCCTATGAGGACTTCCATGAAAATAAAAGTTGAATAAAGCAGCAGGATAACCCCGTCACTCTCCTTTCCCCCAGCAGGCACCAGGAGCACAGCAAAGCTCTCACACCTCACCCCATGCACCCACCCACAGCCTGCAGCCTCAGCCAGGTACTTGGAGCTGCTCCTCTTCAGTAACATCATTCACTGGCCAGAAAAAAATACCTCTCTGCAAAGTCATGCCAAAAAGTCAGATGAGGGCTTCAGCCCCTCGGAGACCACAGGTCCTGCCCTCATACCACATTTCAGGAAAATCAGTCCAAATCCATCCATTCCTGAATAAAAGTAGTCAAAACTGACATGTTCCAGTTCAACCATTTTGCCAGAGATCTGCCAGTCAAGACCCAGAATAATCCAAATTTATTTGTGTTTAAGCAGACAAAACTCCTCTGAAGTGATCTGCATCTACATGCTTAGGCTGTAGATGCAGACCAAAAATGTCAGAGGAAGCAGTAAAAAGCTGCAAATAAAACACAACTAAAAAAAGCAAAAGTCTGCTCCTCACAGATCTGCAATATTCACACTGACAAAGGCCAGTTGTTTTCTTCTCTGTCCAGATGTTGCAAAGGAACACAGCTGTGTTTGGGCAGCAGCGCCAGAGAAGGGCAGTGCAGGCCCATCTCACCTGTCCTTCATCCCTCCCCTTAGTCCTTCCACAACCTGCAGGACAAGCCCTTTTGGTCAAGCCTAGGAGGGGTTACTGAGAGCAGTCCCCCACCAAAACCAGCTGCCCCAAAAGCCTTCAAGACAGACTACTCCATTCCTGATAAAAGCTTTATTTCAAGAGGACTGGCAGCTAAAAGCCACTTATAAACAGTAAAGCAGAACCTTTTTGCTGATGTGTACACAAAGACTCAGGGCAGGACAAGCCTACAGGAGCAACCCAGCCTCAAAACATCCAGTGGGTCAGCTCTTCAGCCACTTAATAGAAAACCCTCAAAATGAACAACCTTAGATTCCTCCAGAGTCTTCCTAAGATCTGCAGGACTACATCACTTCAGTTCACCTCCTCATTTCTATGGCTTCTTCTGTGCAAAATTAATAACAAAAGTTAAAGGGTTTGCAGGCCTAAGCCTGTACTACCTTTTAACTGATGAAAAGAGTGAAACTATTTTTTCACTTGTGCTCATTTAGGCATAGGTGTCACCTGCAGGATTTTGGTATGGAACAGTAAGGGGAAAATCAAAATCTCCAATTCTGGGGCATCTCAGAAGCACCTCTTTTGGGAATAGGAATGTGCCAAATGACAAAAGGCAGTTTTGTTGTGTATCTAGTTCCATGGGAGTGCCCCAAATGATACTGTAAACAACATTGTAGCAATTAAAAAAAAAAACCCAAACAAACAAAAATCCCCATACAATAACACAGTCAGGTGTTAAGGGAGTGTTGGAGTGTAGAAGAGTTGTTAGGTGTAGGAGCCTAATTGTCACCAGGAGCAGCAACTATCCACTCACACACAACTCAATTCTACTTCTAGAAAACAATCATCAATTCACAGTTTTAAAGAGAAGAAAATATAAAATACTTATGAAATGAGAGCTTAGGAAAATGCATTTTTCATTCCTAACTATCTTGTTAGTGCATCAAATTACAAAACACCATCTGAGGCAGTTTTCACCACATCACATAAGAGGATATTTCATGAGTGGTACTGCTCTCATCACAGTCTAGTAGAGAAAGAAAGAGGGAGTTTGTTTATAGATTCTTTCTTGTTTGTTTTACATTTTCTATGTAGCAAAAAAAATCCAATAACCCGCAAAAAGATGTAGGTCAAATGTTCTCATCTCAAATCTTCCTTGATAAGTAGCGATTTAAGAAGTCTATATAAAAATGTGTTATTCCCTTTCAGCTCATAGGAAAAAAAATGTTTCAGAAATAGCACATAAAAAAATATTCAATGTCACTAAAACTGGAATAGAAAATGTTTTATAGATTAACAAACATTGTAATGAATTTGCACAACCTTAACTGACTGTATACATAGCATAATGAAATGGTCTACATCCTTTCAAAGAAAAATTAGGTATTCCAGCACATAGCTTTAGAAAAGCATTGTTCAGAAAAACCTGCATTTTTTCCCAGCTACCATGTAATTTGTGAGATGCATTTTTAAATGATCTGCAACTGCAGCAGGCTTCATCAGTCAGATGATACAGATAGATAATTCACCAAACTGTCACATGATCTTCCATCAGTCTAAAAGATGTGAATATATTGCCACAAGCTTTGGGAATAATGGGTGCACCTGTTTACAGTGTCACCTCTGTTTGCTAATTGTCTCCTTGAGCTACATTTTACTTCTAATGCATTTATTTTTGACAGGCAGTGTCTATTTAGAAATCACATTACTTCAAGTGCAATTGTTCTTTTGTCTATCAAGTAAATGAAGTGTTGTTATACAGATTTCAGGTTCTGATTAGTGAAGTATCAGCACACCACAAAGGTCAATCAGTTATTTACCTGAAGTAATAGAAGTATGACAGGCCTCCTAGATATCCTCTAGATCATGGTATAGCTCATGTTAGTATCAATATTTTACATTTGAAACACCTATACATGCACCTTAGTTTGCATGTGTATATTGAATAAATGTATTAAATGTTCTAAAACAGAGTATTGCACATTCCCTGAAGAATGTAAGGACAGAAGCACTGAAGTGGAAAATATCAGTGTCAATGCAAACCCAACTCTTGTTCCCCAGTATTTCAAGTTAAGCCAAGATAATGGTGATAACCAAGGTGTCAGTCTCACAAATATTTTCCAATTGTTTATGCACATAAGCTGTCACACCAAGAAAACTAATGCTTTAAAAACATGTTTTTTCATTGTGCTTCCTGCTTTTTATATAACAGTGAAGCAAAATTTAGTTAAGGTTACTTGCATTAGCTTCCACTAATAAGATGCCATAAGAAATTAAGATGAGCCACTTGAGGTCTAAGAAAGACCACAGGGGATTTTTATTCACACCCATACCCTCATGTCTGCAATGTTATCAACATTCAGTTAAATAACATGTCTCAATAAGTACAAAACCCTGTCTTTATATATGTAGTAACATATTCAAGTAGAACTATAGTATGAAACAGGAAATTTTGAAAACCTAAATCAGCACATTGATCACAGACACTTCACTGCATATATATTGATCCTGTACACACACGCACACATACACAAAAAGACATTTTAACTGTTTATTACCAAGGTGGAAAATAGCACTACTGTAGGCTTGTCAAAGCCTCATTATTTCTCTTGTCCCTCTGTCCAAGTTCCATATCCCACACTCAGCTCTGCCATACAAAGACAAAGGGAAGCAGGAGAGCAAAATAATCTTGCAAAACAAAGACAAGGTCCACAGCTGACAACTGCCCATCCTCACAAAGGTCTGGGCACAGCAGTCTCAGGGGCTTACCAGGGATTCCCAGCCACCACTGCTGTTTCACCAGTTTGCCAAAAGAAATGCAGAGAAAAAGCCATGCATGCCTTAAGTCACATTCTAAATTGGCTCCCAGGAGCATTTCTACCTTGTTCACTAAAGCACAGGGTATGTTTTCGCAGTGTTTAGCATATGCTACGTAACCTGAACAGGACTTGTATTGTTCCAGTGGTTGTTTTTCTAAAGTATGTTCCCATCAGGACCATAATTGCATGCAAAATCATGGAGTTAGAGTAGTTCATAAAGTCACTTTAATTTTTCTCTAACACTTTCTAGTAAGATTAAGGCGCATCTTTAATCAGAATATGGAAAAATATCGCAAATCTTGAGCACAGATACAGACCAATGATAAAAGTTCAAATTACTCCAGGTAACTTTATGTATTCCACGACTCAAAAGGCTACAGGGAAATGTCCCCTGATGTATTTTGAAGAGCAGTGCATTTTTCAGGAATTTCTGCAAGTGTAAGCACAATTTAGATAGAGTTAATCATTCATGAGTATCTTACAGACCTGTATTTATGACTAAAGTTCCTGGAAACTTGAGTCTGAAGTTCCCAAACCACACTTCTCCTGCAGCTTCTGAGGTTAAAAATCACAAGTGCCATGCACTTAGTAGCAGCAGGATTGAGCCTGGTGCCTGTAAAAGAGGCAATGGACATGGAATTGCCATTTCTTTGCTAGCCCATCTCTTTGGGAACAAGTGTCTCCTACTAGAGCCTGATGTTGCAGAAAAGAGATCATTTATGTGGAAAGTGAACAAATTTATTGAATAATTTTACACCTACCCCAAGAGTTATTGTTTTCTTTTACACAACAGCAAGCAGTCTTTAGGATATCATTTTGCATACAGAGAAGAAGATACTCTAGCTATAAAGCTGCTTGCCTGAGACTGAATCCTGTCAAGCACTTCTTTTGCACACAAACAGTCTTCTTGAAATCAATGAGATTTCTTGAATGAGCTCTTCACACAAGTAAAAGGACCAGGTCCTTGAAGAGCAGAAAATATGGGCGACCATGTTAACATAAAGCATAAAGCAGGAGGAGGTCTTGGCAGTGGACTGAAGTATAGTCACCTACCACACATGGTTAATGAAAAGTGACAGGTCAAATTCAGGTGAATTGCAAAGAGGGGCACTTTCCTGCCTGGAACAAAACCTGAAAGAGGTCTAAACTCTGCTTCGTGTGTAGTATCAGGTAGTAGAACACAATGAACCATCATCCAATGAATTGCCAACAGGATGATCACCAAAATAACACAGCACTCTAGAGACACAGAGAAAACACAGCTATCTACCTTCCAATACCCACAGCTAGACCACAGGAGACTGTCCAGCCCTGGAGACCAGAGGAGAGATTCAGCACAATGCCATGAAAAGTCATCCAGGATGTGAAATCATCCTGGGATTTTATGTACACATGCCAGGGAGCTTCCCAAAACCACGAAGGCACTGTTTTCCTGATTACCCTGGGTTCCTCTCACTTCTAACACAGTTCACCTCACAGTTCCCAGACAGCATCAACACTGGCATGAGGCATCTCACCCATCAGACCCTTTCTCCTCCCTTCTTCCCCCTGCAAACACCTCGCAGCACTGCTGAAGACCCAGCCAGCCTTTGACCCTATTTTACCTCAACTTCCAAACCTCTCCATAATCGACAATGGAAGCATTTAATTCTGTTTCAGTCGCTGCGTTTCTCTTCTGTTTAATATATATTTTAATTCTGGAAAGAAGAGGGGCTGAGGACACAGCTCTCTCCAAGCAGAACTAATCCTCCTTTGAGGACAGGCGAGCCCCACACAGCCCTCAAACCCAAACAGCAAGAGGCTCTGGTTAGCTGGGGAGGCTGCACATCTCAGCAGGTTGTAAAACAAGGATAAACAACAAATTATAACTTAGTGGCAACTTCCGTTCTCCCCCTGCAGCCCGGGATGTGCGAGACTGGCCACGGAGCGCGTGGGTAAGTGCGGGGAGCACGTATGCGCCAGCAGAGTTTGTAGGGAAGGAGGGGAGCACGTGGGTGGCAGCAATTTAAAAAGCAGCTGTGTGTATGTTTTTCCCAGTTAGACTGTGAAATCACAAATGGTGGAATCAGCACTGTAAGCTTAAAACCACGTTAACCCACTTGGCTGCATTTTATTGTTAACTCTGTGTCTACATTTTTTTTCCTTATTTTTATAAAGAACGCAGAAGGACTCCTCATCCCAACCGCCTCCTTGTAAAATACGAGGATAAAACGTCACTAAATATTTCTAATGTAGCAGTAAAAGGGTGAAAAATTAGAGAATATTATAAAACAGGACATTTGTGGCCAGAGCCTTTGGAACACTCATACTGTTACATATACTTTCACCAAGTAATCAGGAATGTATTGGTATTTTTAAATTATGTATCTCTAATAACACAAAAGTACTTAAGAACAGAAATAGACAGTAATGGAAAATGCAGTCAACTGTTGACAACATATAGAATTTCAGAAAATAATTTACAGAGAACAGCGCAGCAGATGAGTCAAAATTTTCTCAAAAATATTTCTTGCCTCCGATAGTCCAATGTAATTCATTTTCTATCTCTGTTCATTAATCATTGTTAAAATTAGTGATCCATTTCTTCCACTCTGCCATCTGCACTCAGCTTCGTAACAAACATGACACCTTCCTGCATAATAAAACCTGACAACTACGAGGATGCATTTCCAAATAGCTTTCTGCATATTTGCACCTCTATAACTGATTCCGTTGTCAGACAAAAGTGGATTATTTAACCAGAGTTCTTTCTTTATCAATTCAGTACACAGACGTGTGCTTGTGAGGGAGTGCATGCATGTGTGTGTAGAAAATGATCAAGTAAAAATCACTTAATTTGAATTAAAAACAAGATATACCAGTTATCTTTGAATTCTCATGGTAGGTAAAATTGATCATATATATGTACACTAGTTTTAATCTTCTACTGTGAAGCTTAAGGATGTAACATTTGGATTGGCTTCATCTTGTAAAGTTTGCATACACTAGAATTATCCTGACATTCCATTTTCCTCCAAAAGAAAAAAAAAAGAAAAATCATATCCAGCTCGGTTTTGTTTCCCTGCCTTTGATCACTGACAATTTCAAATAAATATTTTTAAGATAAGATGAAATATCCAAGCAATGAGAAGATATAAAAAAGTGCACAGATAAATAATTAAAATTCAGGATGCCATTTCCATCCTGTTCAGGCTATCCTCTAATCTCCTGGTGACAGACAGGGGACCAGAAAACAGGGTTTGGTTCTTGGTCTCTTTCCATTCCATCAGCAGACTTGGAAAGCCATGGCAGCAGGGCATCTGAGTGGTCCCTCAGTAAACTCTAATTACACTTAGATCCCACTGATTAACAGAAGCTGCAGTCCTTAGCACACTGAAAATCAGGTTAATGGTGGGAGCATTAGGCCATCCACATGCAAGTCAACGTGAACCTATCCACCGACTGTGAGGAATCTGGTTCACAGCTCGGTTCCGTGAGCAGAACTGGTCAGCCATGAGAGCCTCCATCCACTCCTGCTCCAAACCTGCTGGGCTGCAGGGAGGGGCCACTGAAGAACACTAAAGTGCACACCAGAGTCCTCTGGAGGCTAAAGCAGTTACCAAAACCTTTAAAATACTTTCAGTCAGGCCTGGAAAATGTACTAATCTTTAACTGGAATTGGAAAAGCGTCATCTTCTCCAACAGATAATGTGATTGTTCCATAGCAGCTCAAACAGCCGTGCCTATGACAAGGTCTGCAGGTGCCCCGTAGCTGCAAACACAACATTCAAGATGGGAACTGTTCCTTTTCCATCAGTTTCCTCAGTGCTAAGTTTTGAGTCAGGTCCACATACTTGTTTACCTGCAGGCCAGGTGAGCCCGCGGGCACAGAGATCCCCCAGGCACAGCACAGCTGCTGCACACACACCTGGTGAATGCACCTCCAATAACACATCCAGGGCTTGGGAAAAGCACCGAGGGCAGGCAGCACCCATGGTAGGTTGTGCTGTGTTCAAGGGACCGTGCTCATTGCCCAGGATTGTCAACTACCCACTCACTAAACCTGGACAAGCTGTCCCTCTTCCCAATGTCCCCATTTCCCCATTATTAATGGAGACACCACTTGTCTGCATTGCAACCCATTGAGAAGAAAACCTAAATGGCTTTCAACAGCATCACCCACTAAAACTGTAAGCAAACTGTTTCACTATAATTTAGTTAACACATCTTCTCTCAGTGCCCCAGATTTCAACTCTGCACTACCACCAATACTATTCCTCTCTCTGATAAATTTGTGATAGAAGCTGTCAGTGGAGAAAAGATCTTCTAATAATGAAAAACATATATGACATAGACTTTTTACATCACACATTTATATGCAATAAGAACGTATATTGCAATGCTTCTTTTTGCAAAATGCAAGGTGGAACTTGAATATAGGCCCAAAGGGTCAAACCCAAATTGAAGCAACATCTTCAACATACATTATGAGAAGGAGCAGAACATTTGAAGAACAAAGGACCCAGTTCTGCCTTCAGATGTGTGCCTCTGCTTACACATGCACAACAGGCCCAAAGGAGAGCAAAGTTTCTGCAAAAATTATTTCAGAAAGCTAAATAATTATTATCTTGAAGGAAGGCTAAAAACTAAATAAATTGATCTATTTTTGATACAACATTATCTAATACAACAGCAAACGTATGAAAAATTTTGGAAGAAAATCTGCATCTGACATGAAAGTGTTCAAAATTTAAACCAGATGTGATATAAAACAGCTGAAATCTAAATTTTAGGTAAAATCAAGATGCAGAAAAGATGCAGCAACTGACTTCTGCTGGATACTGCAAGGGTAAGAGAGGCCTCTTTTCAAAGAATTTAGACTGAAAACATTTTTAGGTACACAGAAACATTTTAATAAAACCGGTTGGAATTGTCTTCTCAAAATATATTTTATTTTGTGATTTAGGGTTTGTTGGGGGTTTATGTTTGTTTTGTTTACTTATTTTTTTTAGTTTTCTCTCCATCTGGAAATTGGCTGTCTAGACTATTTATGAATTTTCTGTGTGTTCTTGTATAGCACTCAGTAAGCACTGGAGAACAGCTACTAACTATCCCTTTTATTCTTCCCTTAAAAGAAAAAAAAAAATCAAACAGGCATTGTCTCTATAGCTGCCTCTTTTGCCTTTTAGTTTCCTTTTTTCTTCACATGTCTGCATACTGACACATTCAATTTCAGGTTATCAGCACATCTGAATTACAGAATACTGATGGGGATAGAGGGCAGGCCTCTCTGGACTGATTAGCATCATTTAAGAAAGCATTCACTTGCTTGCTTCATTGGCTGCAGGGATTCCATGATGGGTGGCCTTTTAGCATTAGAAGTCAATATGGAGCAATCTCATTTGAATTAAATATGGACAAAAGAAAAGATTTGATTGTGGTTATTCATAGCTAACCTTTTAATTTCACAAAGCTCTGAAATTTGGGAGTTTGTAAGACCTAAAACTTAAATATACTTAGTTTTTCATTTCTTTTCAGCTCCCTCCTCTTCTCCTCCTCCAGTTTTTATGTACTTTTTAATTTGTGCAAAACTTAAACCAGAAGCTTATTTCAAAAGAAATGTCTGGATGAATATTCAGGAAAACCTTTTAACCTAGTTAAACCTACACGGACTATAAAAGGAGGAATGCCTGATTCTAATCCATAAATGTATGTAAATCCACACTGAAAAACATATTTGTCTCTATCAGACTAATACTTGTTTCTGAATGGACCATAAATGCAGCCAAGTATTTCATTAACACAAATAATTATTTATGGCCAGTCATTATGACCTTTATTAAGGAAAGGTTGCAGTGATTTAAAGTACAGCAACAAAATCTGATCACAGGGAAACAAATTTCTCGTCTTTTGTTAAAGTAAAATTATTCTATGAATCAATACATAAAATAGAAATAACAAGTTCCACCTAATCAGTAAAATCGTAGAAATGTGTAACATCAAGTTACAGAAAATAGCTGGGAGAAAATAAGTAAAGCTTGAGTTTTCCGAGAGATCAAAAGAAGTTAAGTGCAAAATTTGACTTCCAAGTAGATGAAAGCACAAAAAGTGTAGCCAACCTCTCTGAATATCTGATCCCTCTGCACTTGAAGACAGTGGGAGTTTTGCCACTAACTTCAATGGAAGCAAAATCAGACATTGAGAAATGAAGTGGAAATGGTTTTTGCTGAGCTGGGCTCACTGCCATGATATGGGATAAGCTCAGCCTATGAGGAGCAGAGGATAAATATCACACTACTTGTAGCACATGACTTGTCCCTTTGCTGCCTATCCCAACAGACCAGGCTTAAATTTGAAATATATAGTTAACTTCAGTCCAGACAATTTCGCAGATATCCTGGCGAAGGAGAAAAGTACTAGAAGTCCCTCCCTGGGTGTCTCATGGAAAAGGTTTCCAGCAAATCGTTCCTGTGTTGCAGACACCACTGAATCTGGAATCAAGGCCTGGTTAAAGCATTTCCATGGATCACATTAAAGATTAAAAGGAAGCACCAAAACACTACCTGCATTTAGACCTGCTAGTTGTTTTATGGAACTTGAGCTTGGAACCATCCAACCACTCTCAGAACTGCTCCTGGATTCCTCAACGTTTTAATTCATTCCTACTGTTCTAATATAGACCACCTAGAGGAAAGAGAATGGAGGTAGGGAATGTTTCCTGAGGAAACATATGCATTCAACTTTTTAAAACTGTATGATCTCACTGTAGTATTGAATAGTTTTAAAACTCATCTTTTCCAAGTTTCCCTTCTGTACCCAGTTTAACAAAAAAAAAAATTAGTTTTTTTTTTCAAACCAACATCCCAGACCTCTTCACTCTCTCATGCAGCATTATATCAACAGTATCCTTAGCATGCATTTTGTCCATTTTCAAATGGAATAAGTCTAAATAAAGAAACAAAAGCGCTTGGGAGCACTTTCACTGCAGCATAAGCATTCTGCAAAGGCCCTTCACAAATGTTTCCAATATGCTTTATACTGCAACCCAATGTGCAACTTCTAAACTACATCACCACAAGTAAGAAATTAGAAATGTTGAGGGCTATTGAACACTGAATTTTCACAGTGCATCTGCACAAAGTTATTTAGCACAGATGTTTCTGTAATTGTGATCCACTGGAAAAACTTAAACTGTTCAATGGCCCTCACACTTCCACCTGCAGAGCAGTACTGGTCTAGTACAACTATGCTGAGCTGTAGTGTATAAAAAGCAGCAGCAGAGGCTGGATCTGACTTTGTAAGGATTTTCACAAATAGTGTTATTCTGCTTTGTTTGTGAAGGGGTCCCACGATTTGGGGTTTTTTTTCTTTTCGTTTGCAAAAAGACCCACATATTAAAAAGGGGTGAAATAGATTTTACATGCCTGGCTTTGAACCTGAGAATCTCCCACAGTGCAACTAATTGCATTGCCAACAAGACACAGGAGTACCCACAAGCAGCATAAAATGTAACTGTGAGGGGTGTGATGGTAAGTCTTTATAAATAATACATTCATCCCAAGGTGCACTTGTGTCTATGTTGTTAATGTAGGTATTTTTTCATTAGTAGCTGTAAAGATATCTGGGCAGGTGAACATCAATATGCCTCCAAAGACAATAAAAATTGGGAAGCAAGAGAACAGGACTTGTTTGTTAAGCAGAATGGTTAGAGAGACTCAGTTTGTACAAGAGCAAAAGGAAGCAGCAACCCTATCTCTCCTATGCATTCACATGGCCTGAGAAATTTCCAGGAGAGCATCACCCTATTCTAGCTGTTCACCAAAAAGTGTGTCTGAGAGACTGCAGAGACAAGCACTATCTTCCTGCCCACAGGAATGACTGAGAAAAGCAGGCAGCATCAACCTGGTTAAAGAGCACTGAGTAAGGACCAGTAACTTCAGCTCACCACTCCTGCATATCCCCAAAAAAGGATTATACAGATTCTTTTGGCTGAGAAAACAGGAGGGAATTGATTAGAGAAAAGATTATAGACCCTATAAGGATAAGACAATTTTGATATGAAAAAAAAATCTCAGAAGGCTATCAGCACTCATTGGCTGTAGAAGTCCATAAAAATTTAGTGATAAGTTGCTGGTTTTCAAAACCCAAATCCATAATGTGGACTCATATTTTGAGCCATAAAAACTGAGGATAATGGCTAAGTTAGCATTTGAAAATTGGCTGCAGCAACCGCTAAATACATTTTTCAGAGCATATGAACAATAATATGACAATTGCTCCCAACTAGATAACCACTTTGTGCTGCTGTCCCACCAGATCTAACAAATGTATCCATGCCATTGCCTCAGCAGGAGAGAAGCCAAGATCACTTAATTGCTACAAGAATCTATATTTTTACCATTCTTGTTGCTAAGTTGTTCATTATTTTATTTGCTACAACACACTTCTACCAGCTCCAGTTTTCTGTGGAGGCCCACACAACGATGTTTTACCCTTCTCTCCTTCCCTGCTTTCTGACAGTCATCTCTTTTTTGCCCATGTGCTTTCTTCCAAGTTTATGTCACTGGCACCCAGATCTGCCTCCTACAACTGTTGTCGTCTGAGCATTGCACACCTGCCTGCGCCTGAGACCACCTCTCTGATTATGCTGCTGTCAGTTTAAACTTGAATGGATAGAGTGGAACTACATATCTGCCATTCCCTACTTTGTCACTGTTCATGTGCAATGCCATTTCCTTACCTCCTTCAGTGTCACTCCTTATTCTCTGTCTTAGAGATTTCAAGGAGCTCCCAAACCTGCTGTTTTTTCCCATGCCCTAGTTTAAGAAACAATCTCTTCTTTCTAAACAGAAGACTCTTCAACTTCTTCATCCTGACTGCCACTGCAACTACTTCTACTTACTCATTCCCCAAATACTCAGCTCCACCCCAGCACAGACAGCTGTTCCCTGAGTAGGCCCAAGTGTTCTGCAATAGAAACAATAAATAATTAAATGATAATGAGGAGACAGCATGCTGATAGAGGAGGTGGCACTACATCCTACAAGACAGCACCGAATCAGTGTGCCAAGATAATAGAGAGAAACCAGGCATCTATAAACTGAATTTTCATTTAATTCTGAAAAGCAGGATTCTGGTTGGCCATGGTAAACATCTGACAGTAGTGCACAGAGCTTTGATTGTATTAAATTTACCACCCTGGGAAACATTTTAAGGGATGTGCACAATGGGCTTTAGAAAATTGAACGCAGGGCCAGAAGCCCAAAGCCATGCAAGTCCTTGACCCTTATTCAGGCACCTAAATCCCACTAAAATGTAGCTCAAGCACCTCAAAACCCAAAAGGCCACACACTTCAGAAGCTATAAGCCACAGGCATGTCGTTTCCTGAGACACTTTTTGAAGTTGTAACCCCTGGTCAAATGCTATCTTAAATGCTACCATCCCACCACCTCAGATCTCACAGCAATTTTATCTGGTTGATGTATTTATCCCTGTCCTGTTCTGCTACAGGCTGTAAAAATAGCTTTATTGTTCCACCTTAGAGGTGGGTGGCTGCTGCTCAGTAGGAAACCTTCTTAAACAACTGTTTCACAGTCATTTTGTTAAACTTGGTAAGTGCAGCAAACTTTAGGGCACTGTAGTGAAAGTTCACAGGTAAGCACACGCTCCTCTTCTAACCAAAGACCTAATCAAGAAACATGAAAATAACATGCATTGCACAAAAGATTCACTCAGTCCTTTTCACACTGAACCTCATGGTGTTTAAAACCTTGGCACATTTTCGGGTTTCCAGCTATTCTCACTGCACAGCAACATGAACAGAAAGTAGCTGCCTCGAAATAACCATTTCTAAAAGCTTCTGGTCTCCAATTTCTTCTGTGTTAAAACACCAACCCCTTTTTTTGCAGGAGGAGGTATTTTAATGTTCAAGAGGCAAAATTCAGTCTCAAAAATAAATAAATGAAGAAGTGTTAACAGTAAAAAGGTAATAGGGAAAACAAGAGGGGAATTAAAGCTGAAATGTCATCCTTAACTCACCCCCACCGTGCCCAACTCTTGCAGGGGTCCTCTAACAATTGGTAATCCTTCATAGTGTACCATATGTGCTGCAATAACAAGGCCCAATGAGGTACATTAAGGATGTCATTTCAACCTTACCTCCTTGCTTCTGTGAGATGAAGGGAGACCCTGAACTCCATTTTAACGTCGTCTAGTGATTAAATAAAAGTTGTACTTTGCTAGGACAATGCTGCTCAGTTTTGTAGTGTAAATAAAAACGGCTTAAGTTGGTCAGCTGCTAACCACATGGTAATAATAAGTACAACGGACCGAAGTTCACAATTATTTCAGATTTACTCTCTTCCTGATCTTTCATTTTTATCAGCAAAACATCCTCTTGGCAATGGGAAGCTAAGCTGAAACTTAAATGAAAAAAATGCAAGAAGTAAATGACAAAAGACACAATTTTATGAAAGGAAAATATTCAGACCTCAGCCTTGACCTTGACCTTTTACTGTCTTTTAACATTAAACATTTGCCCCACCTTCGAAAAGATAAATGTGGCTTTTGATGACAGCCTATGTTATCTGAGGATTAAAATAGCCCTCTTGCAGTGCTCAACATTAAAGTCTTCCGCATTTGCAAAATTGCAAACAGATGCAACTCAAGTACCTGCAAATAATCTGCCAAGACCAATTTCAAAAGGGAGATTTCAAAATATGTGGAAGTCATTAGGACATGTATTATTTTTGCAATGAATAGGCGCCAGGAGTGTCTCAAGAAGCAGATGGGTGCTACTTTGTTTATAAAAGATCAACAGAATATTTGCCTGTAAATGAAGACGTATAAGCTATATGAAACAATTATGTTAAAATGGTGAATGTTTCAAAGCTAATTGTAATGGTCTTTTAAGATCTGAATTCCTCATTTCTTACAGCATGCTAAAATATCATTTTAGTTTTGGTCTTGATTGATATAATTACAAAAATGGCAGAAAATTAAAGCAAATGCTGTCAGTTTTGCTGTTGTAAATGTTGTCACTTTATCACTTGTTTACAGTTGCACCCATACTGATAAGTGAATATTTTTCAACATGCATAAAAAATACGACCTTAATCTCATGGGAAAATACAGAAAGGACAGTAAAAAACATTAAGCTTAAAAACAAAACAAAAAATGTTTCCCAAACTGCAAGATGCTACCTAATGACTAGTAGTTTTAAAATTCACCTTTATAAAATTCCAGCTTAATAAAAGAGAGGATCACAAAGGAAACTATGGCTATATATAACATATATAAATTTCTAAAGAACTCAATAAACATTAATACATTATCCCAGCAACAGAACAATAAGCTGCAGCACAATATGGTTGGTTAAAATCTCAATGTTGTATTTCTCAAAGTAATATATTTTAAATCAGGCTTCCAAGTGATAATGAAAAATTTGTCTGTCCAGATACTAAATCTATTTGGCATTATTTACCGTGAAGAGGATGTATAAACTGGAAAAAACCCCACATATTTTACATGCCCATCTAAAAAATTAATTGCTTGGCCAAAGAGAATTTTGCACTGTTGATTAAGATAGCTATACTCAGAAAATTCCACCGAATGAATATTTTTATATTTGTCTCAGTACTGGTAAAGAGAATTATTACAACAATAGTATAATATGCATATTTTAAAAAATGGGGGGACATTTGGAGGTTTTTTTGTCTGTTTGCTTGTTTGTATTTGGGGTTCGTTTTATACAATTGGACTTAAATAAATAGAAATTTATATGAGATGTCTACATCAAAATAGTCACTCAGAATTTGCTGACATTGTAACATACCAACAACAGTGTGGCTACTTTCATTTATTGCCATTTCCACAAAACTGTGATACAACAGGCTTAAAATGAAGTGGAAGCCCTCAGAGTGCAGGTTAGGAGGCCCAGTGGAAGTCAGAGAGCAAATAAATGCAAACGCTTAAATACTTTTCACACTCAAGGTTTCACTAGTTCCTGCAAACTGCAAGCTTCACTTTTCTTTTTTTTTTTTTTCCCCTCAGCATGATGAAGTTTCTGTTAGGACCTAAAAACTATGTTCTTCACTGATAATCTTCCAACTGGGGCTTCTACTGCTAGTGTATACCTGTAAGATAGAGAGAAGGAGAAAGTAAGAAGAAAGAGAAGGAAATAAAAAAAAGCTGCTAAAGAGAAATTACGGAAGATAAGCGAGAAGAGCTAAGCAAAGAGAAGGAAACAAAACAAATATCAGAGCAAACAAAACATTAAACCCCCTACTCTGAATTTTTTAAAAAATATTTCAAACATGTGAATAAAGCATCACAGTATGGCATTAATGGACTATTTCCTTGTCCATGCATAGTTTAAATAGACATACTAAAGGTAAAGCATATACTGAAAACAAATCTGCCGTTCGTGGAAATGTTTTTCAAAACTTGCATTG
This sequence comes from Cinclus cinclus, assembly GCF_963662255.1. Taxonomy (NCBI): domain Eukaryota; kingdom Metazoa; phylum Chordata; class Aves; order Passeriformes; family Cinclidae; genus Cinclus; species Cinclus cinclus. Next base: position 14,680,170 of record NC_085056.1, on the reverse strand, counting down.
GCTGCTATATAAATACAGTGAGGAAATATCTGGCGCCTTGTAGGAGATACAATTAAAAACAGAAGTGGGCTTCCATCCCCTGGAGTTCAGTGTCCAGTCTCAGCATTATCAACAGAATCAGAGTTAGGTTTCAGCTAACTCATGGCTAATGGGAGCAATAGGCAAGTAAGGCTGAAGGCTCCAATACCAAAATTAATAATGGTCTGGCAATTTTAGAGCCGAAAGGTTTTGGAAGCTGCAGCTCACACAGAGCTCGTGGGTTGCTCCCACATGGTCAGGGTGAGCCACTCGAGCACAGGTCAGGATTGCTGAGCCCCACTAGTTCATGCACAGGTCATTCCACACAGGCCATCTTTGACCAGAAACCTCTTTATGGAACCTGTTCACCTTGGGAAGTACAGCTGTGCCACCAAGTGCTGCACTTTATAGCCTCATCCTCAGCAGTGCTTCGTCAGCACCGCCCTGTGGGACACCTGTGGGCAGATCTACTGAAGAGAACACTGGCCAGGGAGAGTCTAATTCTACAAATTTCCCCATCACAAACATCAGGAAGCTGGTGGTGGCAGCTGGTGCAGAAGAGTAAGACAGGAACACCAGCCAGCTCCAAGTGGGTAAATGCAACAAAAACTGCTTCTGACTACTATCCTGGTCCCACATGGTGAAAGGGAAGGACCATCCTATCTTGGATCATGCTTTCTCCAATTTATTAGATTTCTCCACTGAAGCTTTGCATTTGTCTTATTTGCATTTTTACTGTAACCAGCCCAGGTCAGATAATCAGAGGTACTGCCTTCTGTTCTTCACCCAAACCCATTTGGGCTCAGTTTACCAGAATTCAGCAGCTGGGCAATCCCTTTACCTCCTTACCCTAAAAGAGACATCCCCCTTCCACCGGCCTAGCCCTCCCTTCATCCTGGAGGACCAAACAGACAGGAGACAGGCTGCAAAATAGCAAGCCACGACAGTAAATTTTATTTGAAAGCAGTTGCCAGATTTCAGATATGGCAGGATTCCTGTTTGTTTGGAACAGGAGGATGTATTTATACTGCAGCTACGGTCTGAGCAAGAGGTTGTCTTGCTGACTGCTCAGAACACGTTTGTGGGAGTTTGATTTCAGCTTACGAAGGGGTCTGTACCATCTGGAGATTCCTACAGCCTCTGGTCCACTTCAGGAGCCTTAAAGGGATCCCATAAAGGAGTATATCTGAAACGGAATTTGAGGGCAGCTGCTCGACTCATGCCTATGTAGATGTAAAGAAAAAAAAAAAATAATCCAAAACTGTTTGCAAGTACCAGTACCATAAATCTGCCCTGAAAATCTACGTATTCCAATAAATTCTGTTACAGCACATACTGACCCTGTTCTGAGCAAACCGCACGGTTTTAAAATTATGCCGGCCTCTGCAAAACTATGTGGGATCTCTTACACCATGAATTAATATCCACAAGAGACTTAGCTGAGCTCATCAAACTCATTTCACATAAGACAACAAATTAAATCACCCCAGGGACGAAGCACATGAAAAGCCAGAGTGCTATCAAGCATGCTAGGTCCCCATAAGGTAGATTTCTTTAAGCAAAATATTAACTATAATTTCAGAATATGCTGCTGCTATTGTTTATATGTACCACGTAATGAAATGCTACTCCTGTTTTCACCAGATGGTAGCACATATAATTTTCAGGCCTTCAGTTCATATCATAATACAAACAATTGGTATGGCAAATATTACCGGTCTATAAACATTTCCACTGTTCCACAGCACTTACACACACACAAAAAAAGAATTTTTCCATTTCACTTTTGTAATAGAAATAATGATAATTTCTGATATTCCAAAATACATGCATATTTGGTCACTTTTTGCCACCCAAAACAAATGAAATTATCAAACCTCAGACTGTTTGGCTGCTTCAGCATTCTAAATGAAAATCAAATAGTAAGAAAACTATGCAAATATCAAAATGCTTAAATGGTACAATACAAGATATATCCTTAATACATTTTAACAATAACACATGCTGTGTTCCTACACTGGAATAACATCATCCATATGAATCCCAGGAATTTAGTATATCTGACAGTTTCTCTCAACCACCCATAACATTCTTTCCTGTCTCATTGTAGCTGGCGAAAGAGAATTCTATAATTGAGTGGTACAGAACATGTGCCCTCCCTGCTAGAAGATGACAGATGGATTATAAAAACTTCAAAGCAGAGCATTTGGAGCACCAGGGGAGAGATAGTGGGTATTTGAACTCTCAGTCTTTACCCAGGAGACAATGGCACTCTGACATGGTGCATATATCAAGGAATGGTGTAACTAGATAGACATAATCTTTCTTTTCAGTAAGTATTTAACATTCTGTTACGAACAAGTTTCAGCCTAGCTAAAGTGCAACTCATCTTAATACTAATCATCGTAGCCTGAAAGGCTACATGCCCCCTTTTTTCAATTTTGGCTCAACTGCTCCTTCATAAAACTGTTTTTTAAAGGACAGAAGCAGTGTTACATAGGTGCTCGGGGAGCAGAAAGGCTATTTTTAATCTTAAAATTAATGTTTTCTGGGATTTAGTATTTGCATATGTGTAGGTGAATCTCTTTTGCTTGCTGGAATGCTTATTTGCATTGTCTGCATTTAAAGCCTGCTCCCCATCAGAGTTTACATACCACATGTTGCTGATCATTCACTAGTTACTAAAGTTCCTGTAAATTATTAACATCCCTAAAAAAAACCCTCGTAATTCCAGGGACATAAATCCTTTCAAGGAATTGATCCTTTCACTCCTGCTGCTATACCACAATGATGGCTGAATGTCTGATGCCATCTTTATTAAGATAAATTATAAACTGAAAAAAAAAAAAAATCTCATCTGTCTGCATCTTTTAAATATCTGCTAGAAACACAAAAAGAGAGAGAATCCCATTCACACCACAGGTGTATTAAAAATTTCTTAAAGTTAAAAATAATTGCACGAGCATACAGATTTTCTAAATCATTACCTTCCCATACAAACACAGGGGTTTAGTATATCTTGAAACTGTTCATCAATTTCTTTTTACCACTCCTATTACAGCCACTGCTCCTGGTTTATTAAGAAATTACTTGCTGAAATTGTTTTTAAAAATATCTATGACTTACTGTAAGGTCAGAAACAAAAACGAGTTTAAAGGTCTCATTTGTCTATATCACAAAAATTGCACACACATGATTTGACACAGTTTGCAGCCGCTGCTCAGGCAAGGCCCAGGACTAGAATAGCAAGGGTATTATTGCAGGTCAGAATTGAGGGGTACTGGCAGAGCTGCGTGTGGGAAAGCTTGCATAACAGCCACCCTGTGCCAAGCTTTAGCCTTTGTTATTAGGCCCTTTAATGAACGCCATATTCACACAAAATAAATAAAAAAACATGCTGCATATTTTAAGTAGAGTGAATTCAAAACTAAACAATTGGAAGCTTCAACGCTACGAGAAAGCCACACAGTAACTATTCCCATTCTCCTACAAATGCATTTAATAAAGTAACATGTGAGCAATTTTAAATATTTGATCCTTTTATTATACAGTCGAAACTGAAAAAAATAAAAAAAGCAAGCAAGCACTCTGGAAGATGATGAGGCTGTAGTTTTTAAGTAGCAAGTAAAAACAATAGCACCAAGATAACACAGAGAAAAACAGAAGCGAGTAACTTTGCAGCTGTGTTAATAAAAAATGTCCAAGCTCCAGCAGTGGAAGAGCTCTCGCTCACGCCCTGCCCAGTGCTTTGCCATGGATGGCTTTCCAGCAAGAGCACTGTGGCAAACTGCAAAGTTGCCTACTAATGTATATTTTTTCCTCCACAAAACATTAATCCCAGTCTTTAAAAGAGGGTAGGAGGTGGAGGACTGTGATGCTTTGAAGGAGACCTGTTTTGAAAAACCCTTTTTTAAGTGCATTTTCATCTTTTCTTTTTTCAGTGATCTTCTGCCATACTGGAATGTAAACACCACAGGAATAGACAGAATCTCGAATTAAGGATTTGGATGCCTTTCTTTGGAAGTAATCTTCAAAGAATGTACATCCCAAACATCACAGGGGCTCAACAAGCTAGGAAGCTAGCTACTGCATGTAAAACTGCACAGGTCATACCTACTACTTACTACCAACTTGAGTCCTGAACTGCTCCAAATGCAGACAAAACTGTTTTGAACCTCAGTGTATTTGACAGGCAGGAGTATCAGGGACTGTAATGTTGCTTTAATGGAAGAAAGCCATTCTTTCACAATGGCACTAGTGTACTTATACACACTGTGTTGTTGAATTAAAAGTTAGCTCAGCAGGACCCTAGCTTTATTTTTGTTGTAGGCATCCACCATCAGTAGTCGACACTAGTGGATAGGAAAGGCATGTCTTATTTACAGATGCTATTGTGCAGGCTTTAATAATAGTAAATACACAGAAGACAGACTATTGTGGATGGAAAAAATCTTTGGTTTAATGAACTGTCAACTCGTCCATCATGATGTTACCCAACCTAAAACCGCCAAATCTGGACAAGTTCTTTGATGATATAAAGCAGGCAAGAGGTTTTGTTCACACACAACAAAATGGAAGAGATTGCTGCCATTAAAAATACACTAGCCCATGCTAGCACTAACTGCCACACATTTGTTAGATAATAGCTTGATTTTTTTTTTCCTGTGAGAATAGCCTTCTGCAAGAAAGAGACATTTAATCAGAGTGATACATGACATCCAAAAACTGAAACCAAAAATTATGGCATGAGCTAAAAGCAAGTTGTCTTCCTGAAGGCAGAATACTGAAACATCTTTAAGATTAATTCTGAGAGAGAATTCTGAAAGTCAAATGCTGAAAGATATTGAAAATACATTAATTATGCACAACTCAGGATCTAGGAGAGGTTAAACCCCAACTTGGCAGAAAATTGAATCCTTTTATTTGATACAAACTTTGTACATAGGGATGTTATGTCCTGCATCCCTAATCTCCCTAGATCTACCACTGGAGCAAAAGGGCTGCAATACAAAGAAACTGGAGATTTAGGCATTCCAGTATCATCCTGCAAAGAAATTAAATGGAACAGGCACCGTGGAAAATGGCTTCTTGCAACCATTCGTGGCAGAGGTCAAGCCTCAGACCTACCTGGGGCAACTGTCCATCTTGTTCTATCAAACATTTATAATGACTTTCTCAACTGCAGTGGGATTCAAGGAAAGGAGACTTTTCACAGTTGCATCTGATGACTCTCTCAGGAACAACTGTCATTCACGTGCATTAATTTTCTGTCACCTTAAGCACTAACCAACCTTTGAAGACATGCTCCCCTACTTTCCACAGCGCATATTTTCCAGTTTTATCACAGCTGAATATTAATCCCTTATATTAATTTTGTGTGTGGTGTGTGTGCATGTTAGTCCCTCTGTATGCATTTTAACACTGGGGACCCTTGCTTTCTGCTATGGGTAGTCTCAATTTTAATACTTTAACCATTCATATTAGAATGCTCAAAATTTTGGAGGCTAATTTTGAATCATCTGCATTTTGATTCCCGGAAGGGCCAAGCACTTATTTTTCATTACGAAGTGCAACAATAGCTGTGCTCAAGAAATCAAGTCCTATGTCTCTGAGGATTATTTTTCCAAGAATTAGACACACCAAATAAATGATGTCTTTGGCAAATGCAATGCAAAATCTATGTATTAGACACACATTCAATTTCATTCTACACTTAGATACTTAAATGAAGATGAATCTCATACATTTGCTAAAGAGTTGATTGGTCTGTTTGATAAACATGATGCTCTCCAAAAGGTCACCAATTTGTCTAACCATAGAAACAACCACTAGAGCTGATAAAGAAGTAGATTCCCCAAGCACTAAATTTTGAGGAAGTTCTGTCTCCAAGGGCCCAGATAATTCCAGAACATAGACATGAATTCTGTTCTGGTTCAAGGTATGGGAAATTCCTTAAGGTAACAATTTTTCCTTTTTTAGAATACTAAAGGTCACAGCCTGACACTTAATTATGACATGAATGTTCAACAGAGTGGGTAACTTTGATTTCTCAAATGGAGGCTGAACAGAACAACCTCTCTGGCAGCCAAACATCACAACAACCTCACAGCATGCCCTCTGCTTCCCTAACCCTCAAGGGTAACTCTTGCCATCTTCCCACCCTTTTTCACTGTTTCAATCCTGCAAATGAACTCTAAAATTTCTGATTTTCTTAAGCTTTAAATCTTGATCCCTCTGTGGAGATGAATTCAGCTCTCTGGAGTGCTACCAAAGCCCCAGAAGGCAGCAGGAGATGCAATGGTAAGACTGATAAGTTATCTTTAACTCAGCCAGTCAATCAGTTCCTTCAGCCATCTAGTGAAGCAAGCACAGTTCTGGAGCCAAGGTCCTGGTTTTCCACTGTGTCAGACCAGCCAATTTAAAAATTTGGTAGCCACAATTTTTCTTTTAGATAACAATAAAGGTATTACCAGAAAAATCAAAAGTCAGCACTCTCCTAGGCGTAAAACACCCATCACCCCATGGTCTGACCTACTGGCAAAAGTGCCAGAGGACTGCTGACAGTTTTGTGGATGCTACAAGGGCCTGCAACTTCAGTTCAATTAAGGTAAGGAGAGACTGCCCCCCTGCCCCCAACAGTCTTACTCTTTTAGCTACAGGTCCAGATGTCCTAGTCTGGGGAAGAAAGCATCGTCTTGAAATAGCATGTGTGGATAAACAATAAAAAATGAAGAAATTAAAACACCTCTTTGACTCCACAACAATTTTTTAAAATCACCTGGTTTTTGGGTTTTTTTACTTGTTTCCCAATAATATTTCATATCTAAAATTTCAACAAACATTAACCAGAACTGGATAACATATTATAGGAATGCAGTGAATGGAACTGGACTAGCTGATCCATTTTCAGGAGGGACTGTGAATGATTCCTGTCTTGCAAACAATAGAGAAGTTACAGATCATCATAAACATTAAATTTTTATTTACCTTAAACAAATCTGTACTTTTATTTCTTTGAGCTACTTCTACAACACAAATAAATGATAGAATTATTTTCAAATGCACAAACAAGGTCTCACCTTCAGGTCTCCTGGATGTACACATCTAACTATAACTAGATCACTTAGACATTTTTACTCAAGTTCTAGACACTAAAGGCTTCAGTGCTGGAGGGTGCTGGTTCTTTTATCCATGTCAACAAAGCAACAATTCACAAATAGAAGGTGATGTAACTAGAGCATGTTGTGCTCCACTGGTCCTGGCAGGTAGTATTGACTCTACCCCCTCACCATCTCCTAGCATGGGAAATATTGCAAGTGAGCTCTTTTGCCAATGGGCAGGGACTATAAAGAGCAACATGAACCACAGCCAAATAGAGAAGTATCAAAATTTACTCTTCTAGCAAATATCCAACAGCCTGATATGCTCTCTTACAAGACTGTCCCAGCAGCTGTCTCCATGGGAGAGTTTTCAGTTCTATGCAGAAAACACTGAAACTTCTTCACCTGGAGCAACTGCTTCAGTGTGCACCTGCTTGTGAATCAAATAGTTGCTAAGAGAGAATCAGAGCTCTAAAAGACCACTCAACCTGATTATGGCATTTGATGATACTATGAAATTGCATTCCTGTTTTCACTTCTATTCTCTAAAAATAGGTAAGAATAAAGATATTACAGCAATTGAAAACTGACCTCTTGTCTGAATCATTTCACCAGGGATCGCCTCCATCAAACCATCCACATGGGAAACCTCAAGTGTATCTCTCTAGAAATAGAACTTTTCCAGCTGGAAAGCTTCTTTCCGTGGCTAATCCATACAGGTGAAGAGTTAAGCTTGCCCTCTTGCTGCCAGCTTTTCCAAAGCCATGATTTTTAACCCAGGAGTATTTTCAAGAGCAAAACTGTCAAATGCAGAAATGAAAATCCTCTGGGGAATAGTATCAAAGATGAAACTGCTTCACAGCTTCTGTGACATGCATGGTCGAAACTCAAACAACTTCCTAAAGGGTCAAGAATAACTGCTTTGGTGTAGGAGCAATCAGTGACTGAGCCATTCAGTTCAAAGGCTGTGGCAGGAGGGTAAACTTGGGGTGAGGAATCTGTGCTTCAGCCCAGCAGAGCAAGTGAGCAGATTAGCATCAACACATAAAAATGTGAAGGTTTAATGTCTGGGGAAAGCAATCTAAACAGCCACGTACAATAGCACTGAATTTGGAAATGGCATGTAAGCACAGAAAGAGATCTTGCAATTGACAGTCCTCTGGAATCCTTACTTTAGTAGCATAAAAAGAGTAAACACAGCCTTAGTCATTTGTTTAGAAGGTCATTAAGAGCAAGATGGACAGCGCCCTTGTGCCAGACCAGAAAGTCCTGGTGCACCCACGTCCATTATCATTTGAGGCATTCTGGCCTTGTCCTAGGAAAGAATGTAGCAAGAGTCAGAGGTATCAGAAAGGTCAAATAAAATTATAAAGGAGGTAAAACGGCTACTCCACAGGAAAGATGAAAATACTTCTTTCCACAAACATCAGCAAACTTGGAACCACACTGCCACAGAAGGTGGGCAGCACACTAAGTGCAGACTGGACAGATTTGTATACTGTATGACACTGAGGGTCCAACATCACCACAATAGCAGTGGGTATCAGGATTTTGTGAGGACCACCTAAATCACCTGGGCTCACTTGGCCTCCCTAACCAGCACCTGTCACTGCCAGCCCCAGGCAGAAGGGAAGGTGGGCCACCAGCCTTCTGCAGGGGCATTTCCTTCACACCTGCCAGCTACCTCCCTGCAAATATACAACAAGACTACCTACATATCTACTACATGCAACTACTCTATCTGCACTCTTTCAGACAGCCCAGATCCTCTTCATTTTCCCAAGAAAATTATTAAAACAAAAGCATATTAATATACTTTTTATCAATAATAACATAATATTTCTTAAAGGCAGCAAACATCCTTTTACCCACTTGGCAGACAGATATGCAAGCACTGTCTGAGCTTTAGAGGTGATTAGTGCCCCAGTTGCAACCCCAAGATTCATTTGTAACAAGAGGCCTCCAGCACCTGTAAAAATCACCTTCCAATGAATTTCTCAAGGTCACACAAAGTCAGGAAAAGAATTAAGAATGAAGTTCTGTCCAGTGTTTTATCAACAAATTTAATTTTCAGGTGTCATCCGTTTTTCTCCTGATATTATGGTCATTCAAGCTCATATTTCGCAGATGGACACCTTTTGCTCCAGGCATACACTACTTGATCTATTTTAAAAATCAAGCACAAGATCCTCAGACAGAGCCAATCCACACGCTCACAATGCAGGGTAACACTATGCAGAGGTCACTTCTGAGCTGTTCATCACCACTGCCTACTGGAAACTACTGTGGATGCTGTGCACCCAGAACTGCAATTAGGGTTTACAGGGAACCTTTGTCATTCCCTGTTCCTCCCTGCAACATCTCTTTTCCTTCTGTGAAGATAAAAAAGAAAAAAAAGTGGGTGGAAAGAAAACATGAAACAAGAACCTAGAGATCAATGATGAAACCTTGGATTCAGATAGTTTAGAGCCAGATTTTATCAGTTATCAATTCCACCAGACAGAATTTGCCCCCCAAATCTATATTATTTATCTAAAAGGGCACTCCAGCATATAAAAACAATTCAATGCTATAAATTTACATACGTTATAAAATTTCTTCATTTGCCCACTTACAGAAATACCAAGAGTTAGATCTTCCTCTGATTTATTGAGGTGAAATTGAAGTGGTGACAAAAACTTAGAAGGTCACTAAGATCTTTAATGAAATACCTGATCGCAGAGGCCCATTTAGAAAAGAGAATTCCAAGATCTTTGGCCTCAAGATGTATGACAAAGATTAATTGCAAAAGTAATGCAATACATGCTGAAGGGAACAAGAAGACAGGTGCAAACCGTTGCCGATTTTGAAAAGTATTTTGCAGAATTCATTTGTAGTTCTCCATAATCACTTCAGTATCTCAGGGAAAAAAAAAATCTCAAGGAAGAAATGGCAAGGTATCAGTGAGTAGAGCTGGGTAGAAGCCCAAGTTTCTCCAAGACAAAAGATTTTTACACGAAGAGGAAGAGTAAGCCAACTCACTGCAATAACAGGAAGCAGAAAAGTTCAGGGTGGAAAGGATATGCAGAATTTACATTAAATTCTGACTATGCATGTTTCACAGCAATACAGGAATACAGGGGTTCACGTTTCAAACAGGATTAACAGCCCTGATGGAGTCCTCATGAGCAACAAAAGAAACCAGCACCCAGAAGACTCTGTTGCCAGCATTAATGTCAGCAACTGGTCCTTTCACCCTGACAGACATATTAAGAGACCCAGATGTCCAAACTAGAGGTTTTCTAAAGCAGAAATCTAAAATATGCTTGGATCATTCATATATAGGATACTTCAGGCTACAATCATTCTCAGCAAGAGATTTTCCTTAATACTTGTCTACATCTGTCAGCTCATGCTGATACATACTGTAGCTTTATTTTTATTGATTTTAAATTTTAAAAACATCACAATTCACAGGTCTTTAGAAGAGGCCAGCAGTAACTAAACTATTCAAACATCTTAATGAACTTACTTCACCAGAAGAGAATTAGTAGCCACAATTAGTACATTCATAACTTGTTTTGTAATTTTAAGCTACATGCAATGTATGGTCTCTTCAACACCCCCTCCTTGCCACTGGAGAAGCAAATAGTTTGCATTTTCCCTTTATATGACCATCTTCTTGAATCTTGCAGGCATATGATTTGCTACTCTTATAAACTCTTTTTTTTTCAGGTAATAGTAGTGGTATATGGCACTTTGCTTTGCTTTGGAGCCAATTCCACGCTAAATATCGATGAGTAGCTTAATTTGGGACTAGTAAAAGAAAATTAAGGGTGAGAGAGACTATATTAACAAAACCAAACGGTGTTGATGCCAAATGTGGACCCAAAAATGCATTTTAAAAATTCTACATGTTTTAATGAGTAATGCTTGTATGCTTTTAAAATCATTTTGTAGCTATGGCTTCCAGTCATGAGAATATATGCAATCTCATAAAATGTCTGATATTAGCATGCCTCTTCAAGTGCAAGTGAGTTGTCAATAAGACAATTAAGACAACATCAATAATACACACTGCATGTTATTATCTGCTATTCGAAATTCCAGCCTATCCAAAGATCTCTGGAAACAAAGGGTACATCCAACATTGGCAAAAACATCTCCCACAAGTGAAATATGTAATTCTGAATGTATGCAATGGCACTCCTACCTGTAAGGGAAAAAACGGATTGCTTTTAAATACAGAATAAATAACTCCTGATAATGTAAAACCTGGCTCTTTAGAAGAAATGGCTACAATAGAAAATTAGCAATCCTGTGCTTAAATCAATCACTTCTATCACATGATCCAAGTCGATAAAAGTACTGAATAAGTGCTATCATTGACCTTAATCAGCCAACAATTGGCACACAGGGATCAGAAATCCTAGTGAGGAAATCAGTTGTCCCTAGTAAATTTTAGGGTTTGGGGGAAGAGCAGACCTGCAGCCTCTCACAATACCTTTCTATCCAAATGCCACCATGGTTTTAACAGGAGGAAGGAAGGACTGAAGTTAAATAAACAAACTTCCAGCAGACTCCTTCAAAAAAGTCTCCTCCATAAAACTTAACAGGTGCACATACATTTCCATTTCATAGCTGACAAATACTCCTGACTTTTTTTTTCCTTCTGCAACACAGGTACTGTAGCTAAGCATACAAGGAAAACAGTCCTCAATGATTTTATTTGGTGGAAATAACCTATCTGGAAGTGAGGGTGATGAAAATTGTGCTGCACAATGATTAATTTGGACCTTAATCCTGATGTCCCATTTCATCCAAAGTTGTCATTAAGCACAAAAGGAGAAAGGACTACATAGCTGGGACCTAACATTTTTATTTATCCACCTCATAAGCTGAATGTGATTTCAGATTGAACAGAATAGATTTCCCTGTAACTAATGGACCAGATATATTCATACAATGTCCTTTTATTGATTTTACTTTCTTCTACCTATTGTTTGCATTTTCCTTTAAAAAACATATAACTGTCATTATGCTGTAGATGTCCTTTACAATTCTCATATCATTCACTATTTCTTAACAAAAAATACATGTTTTGCTACAGTGTGCTTTCTAATGAAAGACTCCCCACTAGCCAAACTGGAGCCTAAATTGTTAGAACACACTGTACAATTTGGGAGAAACAGAAGAAAATTAAACCCTTTGGAATTGGCTTGTTTGGTTTTGAAATATGTGTCTTTAAAAATTTAATAAGAGGGGAAAAATGGCTAAAGGACAGGCTTCATTTTAGACACATTCTAAACAATAAGCCTATTTATATAACTGATCACATAACGAATTTCTAGGCACTTTATGGAATGAAAAGCCTTTTGCACTGCAAAAGTCATACCGCACACAGCTTTCAAGTTTCAGAAAATAAATATTCAAAGGGATGGAGCAATAAAATGATATTAAGTATTTTTAACCCACACTAGTCTGAAATTTTGCACAGTACCTAAAATAACCACCAAAAAAAACCCTGTCAAACACCTACAAAGGATATGCGAACAAAATTAAACATACTTGCTTTGTTTACCAATTTTTTTCACTCTTCCTTGATTTATATTGCAATATCTTGTTCCTAAGTTACGATTATGCAAAGTACAATTTGTTTTGGATGACTATTTGGAATGTTTACAATTATTTAAATACAATTTACTTAACTATTTTGAAACCAAATGATGTGTTGAATTAAAGAAGTTTCAACATTCAAATTGCTGTCATGTGCTCATTTCTCTGCAAACTGCACTGACAGCTGAGGATTGCACATTTTCATTTGTACAGGGTGCCTGGTGTTCCAACAGGTCAGACTGATTTAGAATCTTTCCAAGGGGTAACTTTCATGGAATCAACATCCAACGTATCTGTCAATATGGAAGCCACCAGCTGAATGTAGACAGAGCTGAGAAGAAAAATGTAAAGCCATGCTGTTATCGATAAAATCTACACAGAACTTAAGCTACATCTTACAAAGGCAATGATTCACTACCAGACTGAAAAGCATTTTCAAATAACCAAATAACTTTGCATGCAAGAGCAGCCTTCAGAGACATCCACACTTATGCAGAACCAGCTTTTGCCAAAACAGCGATGATCTCAAGTGTTTCAGTTCCATAATGCAGCTAAGCCTAAGGGCACGAGGAAGGGACAAGGTGGATAAAGTAGGAAGCACCCACACATAAGTATCTTTGACAGAGTAAAGCTTCCAGCAGGATCTCAACCAGGTGCAGCCACTTTCATTAGCCAAGTCTGAGATTACTCCCATGCTGACTATCAAGTTCTATGAAAATATGAATTATCTGCATGCACCACAGCAGTGCTCATCCATACGATTTGCCACTGCTGGACATGCTCAGGATTTCAAAACTATTGACATAATTACCAAAATTCTCTCAGAACTTGAACGCGCAAATACCCATCAACATTTTGTAGATTTCAGTTCTTTAACTTGATTGTGCTGTTTAATTTCCCATTAAAAGAGAAAAATTCTCAGTTGTACAGATGAGACAAGACAGCGTCTGGGATTTCTGAGGCATGCAGGAGAGGAGCTGTGTTAGGACTTTCCTCTCCCTTTTGGTTTCTATTGAAATCTGTTACTTCTGCTTATACAATCAGTAACAGTCAAACTAGAATTGCTCAGATTCAAGACACAGTTGGAACCAGCTGGAACCCTCTGTGCAATTCCAGCTGAAACTCTTAGAAGACAGTTTTGGAAGCTCAGCCTTAGCTGAACTCCTCAAGGTTTGGGTGTCTTTGTTTAAATAAAAGCAGAAGTTCAGATAAAAGGAGTAAATTCCCCATTTAAGGCAGCTATTCTTGAAACACCTTAGCTCTTGATCATGGAAACTGAGTCACAGTTTCAGAAACCCCTTCCAGCATGGAACATGCAAATGCAGTTTTGGAGATTTCAGTGTCAAGGCTATCCCTTTGATACTCAAAGGCTTGAGCTAAAACTGCCTTGACATGAATAAACAAAGTTCAGATACTTAATTATGTTTTCACTTCTGTGTGATGTAGGGCTTTATGGCTACCAGTGTGATACACAGCCTTTAGTCACCAGGGTTTCTCTGACTGCTACTGTGAAGAGTCAGGAGCTCTTCTGTCTGCAGATGACAACCTGAGGGACTCTACTCAAACCCAGACACCACCAAGCCAGAACTGACAGCAGGTCTGCCTAGAAGAGCATTAGAGCATGTCCTAGGGCTTGCCTGATCACCTGAAATTCAGGGGCATTTTTCTGGGTCAGAGAAGGTCACAGGAATTCCCACTGAAGAAAACCACACATCAGCCCAGCAGCCCTGGGATTTTTGAGTAGAGAGAGTTTTCTCAGGATCACTGGAATGACTGAGGAACGAACACAAATCAGCACCCTGTCCATGGGAGAAGCAAAGCTGACAGTTATTTTGGAGAAAATCTTGGTTCCAGTGAACTCAGTAGCAAAAGTCCCCATTATTCCGTGGAGGCAATATTTATTCTTAGGCTATAAGGACAAAAAGGAATAAAGAAACAAGAATTTTAATCGCTCCTTATGGACTGCAGTAAGGAGATGGTGGAGTCCTCACTGTTATTATCAGGGTTCATGCGAGGACAGGGACAGGATTCTTCTCTGTTTTGTTTCAAACCATCTTAGGCATGTCATTCTTTTCTTCCTCTTTTTACGGGAGTGCAGAAGCCCAGAAATCTGGGGGCTCGCTCAGACTCTCATGTCTCTTGGTGGGTCTGTCACACCGAGGAAAACAGCCTGCAATTGCTGCATAACCTGTGCTGTGCCCCAGGCTGCAGCAGCACTGCATGGTTTCATGTAAGCGACATGTCAGAGTCAAGAGCGAGTGTGTCAGCTCACTGACAGGCGTACAACGTGTGACACCATCCTCCAACACCGCTCTCCTGGGCAGCTGCCGCATCTCAGGAACAGCATAAACAAGGCTTGGTAGCAAGGAGAGCAGGACAGGCATTTTGTGGGTTTTGTTCAGTGTTGTGACGTGCAGCTGCTTTGGAGAAGCACCACCACAAGTGAGTGTCAAATGTCACTCATGTTTCCGCTGTGACTGCGAACATGGTACAGTGCATAAAACCCAAACGTGCTACTTAAACTGTGTAACTCCTGAGCAGTGCCCTCCATTAAATGTAATTGCATTATCTGACAAATAATCAATGTTCAGATGACACTCAAGAGTCCTAGCTGCTAATCCTGGGCTAAAACTATCTGATATTTGCCTTCTTTCTGAAGTTTTATACTGTGCCCGTGCTTCAATATCAGCCCCAAAGGACAAGCAGCATCACAAATAAGGTCCTGGCTTCCAATATGAATTTTCTAATAGTTCCATTAGAGATATGAAGAACATAATCTGGCTTTGGATGAAAGAGGGCTCAGTCTTTGGCAAGCAGAATGACGTAGCACCTTGTTTATATCATTACTTATGATATTTAGCATGTTAATTTTTCATTCTGTTAGGTTTAATTCTTCAATATTTGGTACAGATCTCTTATTTTACCAGGAGTTGCAATGAGAAGGGAAAGAGCACTGACTTTGATATCAAGGTCTGCAAAGAAAATTAAAATAGCAAATATTAGTTCAACAGAACAACCTGTGAGAGTGTAAGAGCTATTTTATATGGCTGTGGGCTGCTCTCATCTAAATGTATAGAGGACAGTGTTATCCTGGGACACAATAAAAAACTTCTCTCATTCTTTCTTACCTTCTTCTTCCTCAGCTGTGCCTCCAGGTTGGAGCTCCCATGGTCTGCAGCCTTATATCCCTGATGCTCCCCCTCTGACACAGGAATGAGCAGTGGCACTCTGGCTCCTGCTTGTCCTGGCTATTCCCTACATGTATTTCCTGTCTCCATCAGCAGTGTGTGGTGGTATAAAACTCCTTACAAGTCCCCTGCTTTCCACACCTCCTCATCTGCAGCTGGTAAGGACTCAGCCAGGCCACCCTGGCAGGACCTGCTCCAAAGACCAGCAGCTTCAGAGCAGGAGTGGTCATGGGCAAAGGGAACAGCCCCATCCCCTGGGGTGTCTGAAGTCATCCTGATGTGGGAAGGTGATGCTGGAATGAGGCCATGCAAGCCTTGGTGGAAAGAACAGGAAAATGAGAAGAATTTTCCTGTTCTTCACAAAAAAAGCACAGTTCTGTGGTCTGAGCTTAATTAACATTTACATGAGCACTGTTTATATTTAATACATCTTTTTCTAAATGTAATTCAAGACCACAGCTATTCTAAAGTATGAAAAGCAACTCTTCCTTTGAACCACCTGTTTTAAGGAACTACTATTCCAGCCAATTTAAGAAACAATTATGAGACCACATATGATTTTTGAAATCACAGATTATTGATGGGAGCAACAGAGATAAAAAAAGTTCTAAAAATCAAGAAGGTGATATGTATTGCAGGTTCTCAAAACACTGTAACACCTAACTCATGAACTAACTGAAATGTGTCCAGGATTTTTCACTACTTTGAATTTTTCTAACTGCAGAAGACACAGTTCAGCACAGAAATGCTTTAGCACCTGACACCCAGTATTAGCCAAACAACTAAACACATTTCAATACCACTGTTTCCACACTAAGGATGAAATGCTATTCCAGAAATGCTCAGTATGAGATCAACTGAAGCACTTCAGGAGGACTCATAGCACTGTGCTAGTAAGGTTTGGCACTGAACAGCTTTAACTGACAGTCCTTACATGTATGTGAACATCTTGATTATAAAATGTGAAAGAGAGCCCATGAAACAAATTATATCCACAAATTATTCACAGCTGAAGGTACATACAATCCTCCCCACAAATATATAATTCCTATGGGCTACAGAAAATTTTGTTAACATACGGGCTTCCTGAGAAAAATTAAGGATGTAAACCAAGGGAGGAAAAGTATTGAACATGATAAAAAGATGTGATCATTCTAAAGTAGTCTTATTCTTGTCATACTACTTTCTCAAATACAAGTCTATTTATACCTTTGATAGGTGTCTTCATACCATGCAGTTGTAAGACAAGCATGCAAGCATCTTATAAAATACTAAATTATTATTCAGTAATTATTATTTACATTCTCCTTGTACACTTGCCAAACTCCACATACACCTGCTTATAGAAGGATGGGGCACCTGTGCTAAGTCAAGAAGTGTTTCAGTATGGACTTTAATGAGAGAGTAGCAAGCTCTAACAGAATAGGTAACTGAGTTACCTAATTGAAGAGTTTAAGTGTTGGCAATATCGTTGATAATAAACTAATAAGTCAGAAGAGCCTTCTTCACTTAGATGTCCAGCAATCATTGGACAAAATAAGGGCTTAAGATTGTTTAGAATTAACGTTGTTCACATTTGAATACAAATTATCTTAGTAGGCTTTTGCATATTGATTGCACGTTGCTGTTAAACCTTCTTATTTCTATAGGAATAAATGATCCTTATTCAACATATAAAAGCTGCCCTAGTACTAAATACTGATCTCAAGGGAGGGAAAATCCTAAATGGAAGTAACTGGACAGGACAAAATTCTACACTCAGCAGGTGCACATGGGAAGCACCTCAGACCCAGATCAAGATCCAAATGGCTGCCAAGCCAGGCAGAACTTTCAGTTTAACAAGAGCTTCCATTATTCACAGATGCTTTCTGGATAATTCTGTGAAAGACACACAAACACATCTGAACAGAGCATGGAAAGTGTTCAAGACACTTCCCTGCCTCCCCTTTTTTTGTTTAACCAACTTCCTATTCCAAAGGAGAAGAAAGTACCCAAAGGAGGAAAAGTTGTCTTCAAACCTAGTATAAAAAGACATGTGCAACACTTCTTCCTCTATCTGCAAGTCCTGCTTCTCCTGTCATGCTTCCCTAGCACTGTGGCTAACCCAGGGACCCTGATCCAGAGACCCTACACACATAGCTGGAAGCAAGCTGAAAGCCAGTGCTTCCCCTTCACTTATCTTTGGTTTGCTCTATTGTGTTCAGCTCCACCACCAGCATCAGAGAGAAGGGTGCAGGGATTATTGGCTTCTTCAAAGAAGAAAAAAGTGGTGGGGCTTTCAGGGATATTTTCATTATTAAATCAGAAAAGATAAAATAATGCTGTGTTATTTTTTAAGTAACAAAACATTTGCTCCCCAATATAATTAAAACCAAGAAAAGAATGCACAATTAGCAAAAGATATATGATGTGTCATAACAACAAGTTTTATATATATATATATATATATATTTAAACCAGCTATATCTATATATATTTATACCAGCTACAGAGTATAATGAAAGTTGCATTACATTACAGATTTTACATGTGTAAACCATTTTCAAATCCAGCCATTTTTATTTGTAAATTATAAATTTCAATACCTTTCCCAATATCACAGAAAATGTCTGCATGATCATTTGTTTCTTTCCACGGCACTTATCAAATGCAAATTCTGTCTAACTCGATGGTGGATGTGAGTCCACTGCAGAAGTTGTATTCAGTAAGCAAAAGGTTAATATTTTGAAGTTTTTGAATTTAATCATTGAAATCAATGATTTAGTATCATAACATGAGTAGTAGCCAATCAAAGGTGTTTGAAAGAGGCTGCAATATATTATATTTATAAAGCAGGGGGGGCTGTGGTGATTTTTTTTTTCTGCTTGTGTGAGGATGATTTCGGTTAAAAGAAGACTAAATTTGACTCAGCCAGCTTGCACCTGAAAACAAAATACTGAATCGGTGACAACAGACCTGATCATTACAACATTCATTAAGGTCTTCAATTAGTGAACTCAGTGGTGAGTTCAAACACTGGAAGAGGTTTTATCCTCTGATAAATGAAATCCATGTTTCTCTAAGAGAAAGGCTTTCCCTTTCCAAAGGGTACCCAAGGGGCCCCATCCCGTTCATGTGGTGGGTTCAGAGTGGCTGCTGAGGGACACTGGATGAAGGCAGAAAGGCACTGTAAGAACAGCTCAGGGTGCCTGTGTAGCTCCTCTCTGTTTTTAGTGGCAGCATCCCCTGGAGAGGTGCAGTGCCTCCCCAGACTGCCCCAGCCCATAGATTCATAAAGCAGCCACCAATAGCCACAAATTCAAGCCATGCCTAGAAGAGCCTTTTGCTACTTAAACTGTAAAGCAAAATTAATTTAAATCCAAACTAACTCAACATTCATCAACAAGCACATTTTTAAAAATAATTTTAGAGTTTTGATGCAAAGGGTAACTGTCAGGCAATATTTTACTCCTAGGATTTTATTATGGTTAACCTGCTAAGGATCTGACTTTATATATTCTCCATATGTGAGATTTCTTTAGGTGCCAGCAGCAACAAAGGTATTTAAGGGTTGCAGGCATATCCCTAGATTCACCTCAGCTGTAGCAATCTCACAGCATTAATAGATCAGAGATCAACTCCTAGCAGTTCTAAAAGATGAAGACTGCTTAAACCACATATTTGGTTTAAGCAAACCAAGTATCAAACCTGCTTACACCAGGTATTTACACACAGGTGGAAGGTCTGACCCCAAACCGTTGAGGGACAACTGCAAGGTGCTCATGATTTCCACAGACTTTGAACCAGCTGCTAAGAAATAGGCTAGAATTTTTTGTACTTTGTGACAGAGGGTAGTAGCAGTATCTTGTCTATACCTTGCAAGTATATCTAAAAATAGAGTATAATCTTAAAATCAAATTAGAGCCACACCATTGATGGAGCTTAGGTCTCGTAAAAATACAAGTTGCACAAAAATTGAAGACCAATAAAAATGTTTCCATGGTTCTTTTTTTAATCCCATTGAAAACAATTTTTCGTTGTAAACATTTTTGCTAGCCAAGCACTGCAGCATTGTGCAACTGCATGACAGCCAAAGAGAAACTGATGAAAAGCTGACTAGATTGATTTCATTTTTCCAACCGGAGTGAAATACGTAAAAGGAAATAACAAAATGGTGAAGTTATTTTTACATATAAAAAATGTCCACATTTAATAAACTCACATGGAAACTGCACAGCCAATGGTAATGCTTTTAAGATAGATCTACAGATCCCTTCAGTTCTGCATGGAAACAAAGGCAGGAGTGGGTTTCTGCAGCACCTTTCCCCTTCCTCAGGGAGCACAGGAACACCCTCTCTGCTGAAGTCGGACCTGAGCCTGCCCATTCCCTCTGCCCCCGTGACCTCCCATTTCTGTGTAGAAGTGTGGCAGGGGGTTACTACTGGAACTCAGAGCTATATTTATTCCCTTGGCTCCCATCCATCACTCTTGCAGAGCAGCCAGGAGGGGAACCAACCAATACAGCATGGATTCTGCCAGAGTTGTGCTGCCAGACAAGTTAAGAATGAAAGACAGAGGAAACAGAAGCTATCAAAATGAGTATTTCTATCTCTGAGAAAAGAAGGATTTCCTCCCTTTGTGGATTCCCCTTCTACAGATTAAGACATATTTTTTTTCTCTGCTTTTTAAGAGATCCTGACAGAGAAATCTGCCAGTTTCATAGATCTTCTACACCTCAGAGGAGGTTCCTCCTGTGAGAAGGAACAGGTGCAGTATCCCTTGCATCTCTCAGGCATTTGTTGGCATTTACACAGCATTTCTTTCCTCCTCCCAGTACTCCCAGAGAGCCATCCACAGCAAGCTCTGTGTTGCACGAGGTCCAGGGCAGTACCAGGAGAAAGGGTTAATGTTTCACCCATTACATCTCCTAGAGCTATTCACTCAGTGCTCAGGGGCACGTAAGAATATTGTGTTCAAACACATAATCCACCAAACAAAAATAATGGCAACAAAACTCCATTTTGAGATGAAAATTTTTGGATTATAAAGATGCGCTCCATCACCAACTGACTTCTATAATAGCTGAATTGGGAACTATGCAAAAAAGAATTTCTCAGTAACACAAATACTTTGAAGATTTTAGAATTTCCTTTTGTTCTCCTCTGGGACTAACCTGATACCTTTTGAAATTTTTCAAAAGGTAAAAGCTTTTCCAAAGCAAGACAACAGTAAGGATATGAGACTGCTCTCACCATGTCATACTCAGGAGTGCAGGCTGCAAGACTTTGCAACAGAAACCAGTTGGAATCAGTCTCTCACATCACACTGAAGCGCTCAAGCCAAGAGACAGTTCTCTTCTGACCCACTGAATAATTAAATTATTATTTAAATTGGAATAGCCAGAAGCAGGAACTTAAAAAGAGCCAAAGTGTGTTTTTAAAGCACTCACCTGGGATGTGAGCAACTTGATTTGAAAAAGCTGATTCAAATCAGATAGAGAGGAACCATCTGAATCCAGCTCTCCAGTGACCCAGGTGCATTCCATAATCACCAGTTCATAATGAAGTGCAGAGATGCAACTCTTTCATTTTGAGCAGAAATTCAATTGTGGGCCTGAGAAATCCTTCAAAGATGCAGCATGTTGATGCAAACTAATGAACTGGTATTTTTCAACTGCAATAAGAAAATGGCAGCTAGTTCTGGCCAGAAACTATACTCCTATATTTGGAAAGCCCTTAGCATGCCAGAGATACTACCAAACAAACAAAAGATTGAAATTCTAACCCAGAAGTTGTTGTGGGTTTCCTATTGCTCATTTATCTCATAGCATGTCCATTTATGCAGGCACAGGCATATAGCTTTGTGTGCTCAAGCAAAAAAAAAATTTAAAAAAACTAAAAAGGAAAGATGCTTGAATATTCGATCTTTAAAACAATAAAGAATATTTCAACATAGCCGAGCTATTTTAAGAGGCATTTTATAGTAAAATCCAAAGGAGGTAGTAGTTAGAGCAGTGGAGATTTTTTACTCTGTATTATGGTATTAATAATGATACTGGGTTAACTTCTACTAGTTATTTTATTAGCCATAGGAGGAATGATACTCCTATGGCAAAACCTCAATGAATCAATGAAGAGCAGTTACTTTAAAAAGGTAATAAATACTCATTTTATTGCATTATTCAATTTTGGGTTGCCTATAAACTTTGCAATTTCTTTTAACTCGAAAAGTTGGATTCCTTTTTTATGGGAAATGATGAAAGGAGAAAAAGTTTGATCAGCAAACAGTGGAGTTGCACATTGTACTTACAGTGAAATTAAGAATCACATGAGTTTCACCAGGTAAGGAAGTTTTATCCACTGATTCAGTCATACCCAGACTGAAATAACAAAAGCAGAATTGGATCTTAGAAATCACATCAAAATCAATAAAAATTTTGCTAAACTTTATGCACTTTCCTGTGTGAAGAGAGATTCATAATTTTCCTCAAAATGCAGGATATATTCCAACGAAATGAAGGTAAAAGTTACTTGAAGCAGCAATTTCAAAATTAGTGCTGCTTTCCAACATTGAGTCAACTCTCAACATTCAATAATCTCAGAAGTCCTGGTATAGACTGGAACCCATAACAGTGTTCATGCAAACCTCAGAGAAATAAAAGCATTAAAAAAAAGAGCATTTATACATGAGTAGTTTTCTTCAAAATATGATACAATATCCTATTTTAATATGATTGAACCAGGGCACACACCTATCAGAAATCCTTG
This sequence comes from Cinclus cinclus, assembly GCF_963662255.1. Classification (NCBI taxonomy): domain Eukaryota; kingdom Metazoa; phylum Chordata; class Aves; order Passeriformes; family Cinclidae; genus Cinclus; species Cinclus cinclus. The sequence goes on along the minus strand of NC_085056.1, from coordinate 14,657,523 downwards.
GCCACTAGAGTAGAAAGCAGTTTCTACTTCTGTCAATTACAAATTAATGCCAGAGAAGAAAATGTTTCTCCCTAATTCACTTGATCAACACTTCACTGTTACATAGTTCCCTTGAGTAAAACTGTTACCAAAACTAAAATGATGCATTATCCTATGTTTTAAGATTTCTGTGGACCCCTGAACAAACAAGATCTAGGGAACAAATGCTAGGAAAAACACATGAAAATTAAACGTAGCTCATCCGTACAGAGCTATCAAAAGAAGTGTTAGGGGAGGAACACCCAGCCCATCACAGTAGCATTTGCTAATAGAAACCTGACTTTGCACCTTAGGTGTTTTCTTCACCCAAGCTCTCACATGCTCTTTCCCAAGAAACAAACCTAGGCTTCCCTTGAACTCATTTCTCCTTCCCTTGCTGACAATTTAGTCCATATGTCCTTTACATGAAGTTATTCTGCCCAAATTTCCTATTTACCCATGTTTCTCTAAATTTTAGATTAAAGAGACCTACCTTCATCTATCTGTATCTACCATTGGTATTCCAATGACAGGATTGATGGTAACAATGTCTGCAAAATCTATGGAGGCCAACTTATGAGAGTGAAATAAAACAATCTTAATACTGCATGCCGTCATTTGGAAAAATGAATTTAATGCCAGGCTGACAACCTAACACAGTGCTAGAACATGGCTTACCAGGGCTAATTTCCAGATCAGCAGGACTATGAAGGGAGCACAACTTATAGCCCTGTTGTGACCAAGTAGACTGTGGTACTTGATAGCAACCCCTCTGTAGCATCGGTGAGCTCAACAGGGCTCCCATCCTCCTCACAAACAGCAACAGTGACTGTGGCAATATATCCCAAAGGCATAAAAGAAGAGCAAAAGTTTCTAACAGCACTTATAGAATAATATAAAAAAAAAGGCAACTTAAAGAAACTATAATGAAATTCACATAAAGGCTGGAACAAGCTTATCGTAAAGGGAAGAATCAGGACAGCCACGTACCCCTTTTCACCATGGCACCTTGACCCTCCTAAGGCTGATGAAAAGGAGCACTCCCCAGTGCTGTCCCAAGGCAGAGCAGCAGCCACAGGTGGTCCCGTAGCGGCCCCTGCCACCAACCAACCCTGCACCCCTCTTGGGAGTGAAAGTCAGCTCATACTTTCATTTTTCTTTCCCTTTCTGGCTTCTCCTCTTCACAAAACTGAGACAGGGCCAAATTTTCCCAAGCAGCCTTTCCCTGGCACCGTGGTACCCACCTGGGATAACCCCTGTCTAATCTTTACCAGCTCCCACCCTCCTGGCAAGCACCCGCTCCCTCTGGGAGCCCGCAATCCCTACAGCTGGGCAGTTCAACACTAGTGCAAGAAAAATGAGCTGCTGCTTTGAAGAAGTTCTGTTGCTTGCCCCATGCCATGGGAATGAAGCCACCATCATTATTTTCAGGCACTGCTACCTGCAGATCTGTCTGCTAATGTCCTACCAGGATCAGCAGAGCTGCTTTTTTCATAACATGGCAAATACTTGTAAGGAATTACCCAATTCTGCTTTTGGTTATGAGAGTCTCAAATACTGCAATGCACAATGGAGGAAAGATCAGATACTGAGGATCCTGTGGCTATTTTAATTCTGTTTTCCTCATCTGTGTTTAAAAGACAGTCAGATTATAACAAAATTGTTTGTCTTTAATATAGTTCAACTTGACCCGATGAACCCATCTCTTTAGAAAACAATCTCACATGGAGTATTTAGATTAAGAACTGTAAAAAATAGTGACTTCAAAATACTTTCAAGGACCTGTCTTATAATTTTTAAAAAACACAGCCAACTAGGCTAATTGTAATTACTCCTCTATAATTCTTTTGCCTTTTTGATGCATCTGGTTATCTAGTGAGATGCACCTGAAAATTAGAGCAAATTTAAATTTAAGGGAAAGGTGCCAAATTCAGAATATAGGGAGAATCCTACCTTTGGGAGCATAGTGACAGCTTTGGTACAGTTGGGCAGAGGCAACCTAAATCCTCCCTTGCTACCCCATTCCCCTGCCTCTTTCCTGATCTGGATCTCTGCTGTCCCTGAAGAGATGCTTCAGATCTTTTCCTCAGTGCTTGGCTTCGTTGCTTAACCTGCCAATACGAGTGAAAATGCCATAGCAGTTATTGTGATGCACTCCGACGTAGACAGACGCTCCTCGGTTATTTCACGTTCAACATCTATCGGATCGTTACGATTTTCTCCTGTTTCTAGCCAAGGGCAGATCCTGATCAGTGGATTGGTCCCAGAGAGTTCATACTCCGTATTCGGCCACACAACTGGAAGTTAGAACCACACAGCTGTACAATAACCCTGAGATCAGCCAGTTAAGCATCAGAATTATTTTACTTTTACATATTTTCTTTCAGTAGCTCACTCTTTTTTTCCTCTTCCACGAATAACTGTGCCTGGAGTTTCTTCACTAGAGAAATTTGGATTTCCATCTACAGTTGCCAGAAATAAGTTTATTCATGTTTCTATAAAAGAAAGAGCATTTATTCCATATTTTCATCTGTGCTGTCTTTCCCTGAATCCAAATTGCTTGTCACTCAGGGAAATGCAAGGTATGAAAGAGAGGACAGAAAAATAGTTTTTCAAGATCATATTGTTTTCAGCATTTTGAAGAGCCAATATACATCTTTTCAGGTATCTGAGAAAAATTCAGAGATTAAAATTTAGATTTGCTTGCAATCTAGTTAAAGTACACTAAATCAGAACATTAACAGTCTTTAATTGTCCACTCTCAAACTAGAAAAATAAATCTATCAATGGCTTTAGTTCCCATTTTCATGAAATTCATATAAATCATGTCTTTTTTTTTTTTTTTTTAGTCAAGGCACTCTAAAAACACCTGTGCAATTCAAACTCAACTATAAGCAAAAATCAACATTTGGAAAAATTACTTCTTACTGATTTCCCTACACTTGATGAAACTTGTTCTTCCCAGGGAATAAGCGCAGCCCATTTTAATGGACTAGGGGATTTTCTACATCTGTTCTAATGCAAATCTCTTTGGTCACCTAAGGCTCCGTGGTGGGTAAACAACCTAATGTGTCAGCTTTCTGTACTGAAGATCACAGTTTCTGATCTCAGCACTGTCTTCATTGCTGCAAGCAAAACAGTGGTACTGATGTTGCAACTTACAGGCTACTCTCTTCTGATAATGAATGGGTTGGGTTATTGGCCTCTGGCATGGACAAAAATATGACAATCAGCCTCTTCATTATATAAAAGTCTACAGTGAAGACAGTGCCAGACAACTTGCTGAGTATTAGAGCTTAAATATGTTCAGAAGTCAAAAAGCCCGCAGAACAATTCTTTTTTCTTCTTTTCCACTAATAAAGACATAGTCAATTTATCAAAAGAGTTTTAATACAGTGTTTCCATCACAGCAACTTGTATCTTCAGGAATCGGGGGGGGGAGGAGGGAAACACAGCTTTAGCCTGCAAATACTTCACATTCATTCCCTGCAAAAGTAACAGAGAGGCTGACCTTTCTTACATCTGCAGTTGTTAATTGTCATCATCGTAACAGCACACGAAAACAAAGTTTAAGTCACTGGCACTTTAAAAACCCCATCATACTAAATCTCATTTACCTGCAGGGATAGAAATTCAGAGTCAGGAGCAAAATCTGAAGACGGAGCAGACATGAGAAAGTGCACCCAGTCGCAGGGTTTAGCAACTGCACCGAGACTCTCTTCTAGTGCATGTTCTGAAACAGCAATCGAATCTCTGAGCACTTGGTACCAAACTGGAAATATTTTTCTTCTACTGCATTCTGAAAACTTTAAACAACTCGTTTATGATTCTTTTCTTATGAGGATTAACAGCACATCCACTAGAAGATTAATTGAAAATATTTTTTTTTTAAAAAAATGGATAACAGAAAGGGTAAAACAGTCCAGACTAGGACAAACAACTCAAGCTATTTACAAATATTTTTATAATGACTAGAAATCATAGAGCCCTTTTTAATCGTCTAACTTTAAAAAAACAATAACAAGAAAAAGAAAAACCAAACAAGCCAAAAAAATACATCATCTGTTGACTGAACACAGGGCCTGATTTTCAAAGCTGCTGAGCACCCACAACTCCATCTGAAGTCAGTGGAAGTGATGAATGCTCAGCAGCCCTGCAAATCAGGCCCAAACTGTGCAGGGGTCTGCTAGCAGCCTAACAGGAGTGGTGTTTAGAGTAGAGGGTTTGTTGCAGAATCGAGGAGGTTCAAAGTAATCTGTCAAAGAAGTGCTGCTACATTCATGAGTCGTAAAGCTAGCTGGCTCCCAGCTATGGGAAAAAAGTTAATTCATAGGGCTCATAGGGCTTGCATTTGTCAAGGAGCAGGACGTCAATGCTATCATTATCAGGCAAATCAGCCAGGCGTTTAATGGTAGAATCAGGAGACATTTGCTCTCCACTATCAGAATGACATCATAACTAAAGCAGCCTTCGGCGAGGGGGGAGAGCCGGGGCAAGGCTTGGGCTGCACGCAGACTTTGCACTTCTGCCCGGCTCGCCCCACCGAGGGCTGCTCTCCTTCCCCACGAGGCAACTTCCAGCTCCCAGCTGCCCTCCCTCCACAACTTTCCCTCGCAGCATCCGAAACACCAGCATCCGATTGCACAAAATACTCCTAAACCTGCCCGATCCAAAACTGCAATATTGCAAGCCAGCCACTCGGTTAGGAGGGGACGAGGTTCACACAGAAGCTGCAAATTCGCTCTAAAAATTGCTGGTATTTTTAATTACTTCAGTCATCTTCATCCCCCGTCAAATGAGGGGGGGGGGGGGGGGAGGGGGGTATGCACACATTGAAAAGCTAGTTGCCTCTCTGATTTAAGAAGTAACAGCTTAGATAACTTAGTTGATTTTTAAGCATACACAAACACATACACAAACAGTCTTTGAATATTCTGAGATATTTAGCGATGATCTATTCAATGACCAGAAGTATAACAGAAATACACATTTCCCTTCCACAGTAGCTGTAATTGCACAAGTCAAACAGCACAAATTACAAACTGCTAATCTATTTTCTTTAAAAATATCACTACAGGTACACAGGCATGGTACGAAAGCCTCACCTCGTATAACAACTGTGAGGGAAAAAGTTATGAAAGCAGACAGAAAACCTAAAACCCCTGAGGCTACAAAAAAATCCCGCTATTGAGAAATAACCCAAGAGACCACATAGGGAATGTACAGCTTTCAGAAGCACTTCTCATCTTATTTGCACTTAACCTATTGATGTACTTATGCAGGTCACTTACTTTTCGGATATGTTTGAACCCTTTATAATCATGCAGATCGCCGCGGTTTTCACTTGGGCTTTTGTTTTTTTGGTTTTGTTTGGGTTTTTGCAAACAAGTTTCATTTAAAAAAGATCCAATTATGCAAATCTGCTCCCGGATAGGTAGTGAATATTCAATATGATGGTGATACTGTAATAGTTCAATGCAACGCACTGTACTGGACAGATTTATGAGGCAACGTCACTACTACGCTCTGGTCCTCGCTGAAGCATCTTGAAGTTAATTAAAGCTGCAATGTCCACTTTTCCAGCCACCCTCCTCATTCAGGTTTACTATTTCAACATCAAACCACCGAGGGGGCCTCCCCCCTCTCCCCGTACATTTAAGCAGCCTTCCACAGTCAATGAACAATGAACAAAGATTTGAGCGATAGGAAAGAGGGGGGGTGGGGGGGCAGAGAGGAAAAAAAAAATCTCCAAAAAATCAAATCCGGTTTAAACAAGTAAAAATACAGTTTCTAATATTAAACTAGAAAAGAAAACATTCTTCTCCAAGAGAACGTGCAGAGGCGCTTAGCCAGCCCCTTCAGAAAGGGTCTAAAAGCAGCCAGTCCTTTTTATTTCGAGCAGTGAATGAGCCCAAACAAGGCTTCTAAACTTAATTATGACACTTAAAATAGTCTTTTTCCACAGAAGCGGGCGGCTAGCCGCCGCTATCTGTATCAGCCGGGCACATCAGCTCAGCAAACACGGCCCCTGTTGGATTTATTTTAAACTGCACGGGGGGGCGGGGGGCGGCGAGGGAATGCACAGCCCCGCGGAGCGCTCCCGCCGCGGGCGGCCGGGCAGCCGCGCCCGCCCCTGCCCCGCGCCCCGCACCGCACCGCACCGCACCGCCGCTCCCCGGCCCGGCGGCGGCTCAAGCGCCAACGGAGCCATCTGACAAATCACGTCCCCGCCTCGACACTGTATCAGCCACGGCCACATCCGCCGCACGCACCCCGAAACAATGCCCGCCGCGCAGGCAGGCGGCGGCCGGAGCCCTCCCCGCCGCGCCCGCCCCGAGCGCCGGCACCCGCGGCCGGACCGTGCCCCCGGCCCCGCCGCCGCGCCGGGCCACGCCGGCAACTAACTTTTCGGATGGAGCCCGTGCGAGCCGCCCCGCGGGAGCCGCGGACCCTCCGATAAACAGCATAAATCTTCGCGACCTTTTATTTTGCGTTGAAGTTCCCCGGCGGCAGCGCTCCCCCATCCCCTCTCTCGCACACGCACACACACACACACACACACACACACATATATATTAATTATTTGCAAAACTGCAACAGATGGGCGCATTAAAATCTGGATTCTTTCCTACACAGCATCAAAGAATCTCTCCTTCCTCCCCCCGCCCCCCAGCCCCTGCCGCTAATCCCGCCGCCGGCGCGGTGCCCCCCCCCGCCTCCCGGCCGCGCAGTCCCCGCACGGCACCGCACGGCACCGCACCGCACCGCACCGCACCGCACCGCACCGCACCGCACCGCACCGCACCGCGAGGCCGCTGCCCCGCGCAGGCAGCGGCGCCCCCGCGGCCCTCCGCGCACGGCACGGCGCGCCGCCGGGAAGGTGATGCTCCCCCCTCCCCGCCGGGGATTGCCATTTAAGTTTCCTCCTTAACCTGTTACTTTCTCCGGGCGCTGACAAAAGCCCCGGCGGCGGGCTGGCAGGTGCCTCCCCGCTCCCCGCGGCGCCGCCGGGCGCGCTCCGCTCCCCCCGAAAGGGCTGAGACCTGGCCTGACATTTAGTGCCTACTTGAATGTCACAACGCTCCTCGCAGCATTATGCACGGCTCCTATTCATAAGAGGTCGATTAGAGCACAAAATGGCAGGTCTCTTAGGCACTTGAATCTCACAAGTTTGACACATGGTATGCATCAGCTAACTTTGATTAAAAAAAAAAAAAAGAGGGGGGGGAGTTTACAAATTACACCACGATTAGCTGGGATCCTAACCGGGGGAGGGAGGGAGGAAAGGGGGGCCCGCGTTTAAAGTCACTTCAGCAAAGTTTGCTCCGCAGCAAGCCTTTAAAACAAAAAGTTTCTGGGCAAGTTAAGGGCAGGGTCGGTGCGGGCTGGGGCCGGCGGCGGGCGGCCCCTGGGCAGCGCCGCGGCCGCCGCCGGCACTCGCCTCCCCTCGCCTCCCCCGCCCGCTCCTTTTTTGTAAAGTAACGGTTTTAAAAGAAACGAGAGAGAAAGAGGAAAAACGTAGGGTTTTCTTCAGGCTAAGTTCTATAGCGCCATTCAATGGCTTCTCCGCTCCTTTCATTATTTTCTGCTTTTCCCCTGACAGCCCTGCTTGCAAACGTCACTGCTATGGATATTTAATTATACTGTATTTTTTTAATCACGGTGGAAAACGCAGGCCCCATTGCGATGATTAAAAAGAAATAAAAAACAAAAACATACTCCGGACTGACTTTGGAGCCTCTTTGATGGCTCACGGGAGCCTCCCGGATCCTCAAAAACCCCCTTTTTACCTTTGTCTTTCTTACCTTAAAATTTAAAGCAAAGCGTAGAAGAAACTCCCGCACGTAAACGGAGCGTTGTAAAAGATTGTGTTCAATGAATAATGAAGCATGTCCACATGATTGACTTGATCATTTTCTTGTGCGGAGGGGGAAAAGTGCGGCGCGGGGCTGCCGCGGCCGCCCGCTCCGGGTAGCCCTCCCAACTGCTTCCAGCACATCCCGAGCAAAGAGCGCTTTATTTTAATCTGTCTCTTTTCAGAATAACCCCCTTCATTGATACTGATCACCCAACATCACAAGACATCCCCATCTCTCAGCGTGGACTCCCCCTATCTGGTAGGTGAAATGCATTGTACCATTAAAAAAGCACTCCATTGTCGTCTTGGCATAATTCACAGCAACTAGATAGGTCTTGCGGCATTTAGCTTTGATGAGCCAAAAGCTGAACCCTTGATATAATAATCTACAAAGAATGGTCTGTGATCGTCCATTTTTTCTCCCTGTCTAGCAACTAAGAAACCATTTAACACGGCGCAGCTTGGTCGTGACCTTGAGCGCGTGTAAACACCCCGAGGAGCCCGCTCCGCTCCGCAGCCCCCCGGCCAGCGCCGCTGCCCGCGCCCCGCGCAGCCCCCGCGCCCCGCGCAGCCCCCGCGCCCCGCGCCCCGCCGGCCCTGCCCGCGCCCCGCAAACCCCGCCGAGCCCCCGGGCGGCAGCGCCGGGCTCCACAAAGCGCCCTTCTTACCTGCTCCCGAAACTATGCAAAGTCTGTTTCTCCTAAAAAAAAAAAAAAAAAAAAAAAAGAAAAAAAAAAAGAAAAAAAAAAACTCCCGGGGAAACCTTGGCGGACAGGGGGACCGGAGCATCAGTCACCGCTCCGGCGTTTAAGAGAAGTAATCAGCGATAAAGTGACGTTGATCTGCACTGTAACCTTGTGGCGTATTTAATGTAAATAAGCCAGTTATGTTGCCAATCGCATGCATACAAACACATAAAGGTCCTCAGCGTTGCATTTTGATTCTTTCCATTAGAGCCGACTTTATTTACATACACTATTTAGGGGATCATGATAATTCTAAAACAATACTAGTGCCAAATGATTATGAAAATATGATTTTAATTAATCACGTAGTAGGCAAGGAAATTAGCATACGGTAATTAAACTTAGAGAAAAACGTCATGGAGGTTCTCTGCCTTATGGGTTCGGAATAATCATTAAACGATGGGTTTTCAGGACTTAATTATCAAACAAATAACTTTTTTAAAGCAACTTTACACGGTTTATCCGCAGGGCAACGATTTAGTAAATAATATATAACCAAGCAAACAAGGTGCAAATGTGACTGGTGAAATAGGTTGTGTTTCTACAAAGCAGAAGGGGGGGGGGGGGGGAAGAAGCTGAATAATGCAATTATGGATTCTGTGTCCCATAGTTGACAAAAGCATGGTGCCTCAATAGACTCTTTGTTATGGGATTATATAATGATTGTGGTGTAATTATGGGAAAAAAGATTTAGTAATAATAAAAAGTATCAAAATACACCAATGAGCAGCTTGTTTTAAAGAAAAGGCTTGCATGTGACATTAGGGGCATGTTAATAACAAAAAGCCAGGATCCGAAAGGGTTGACAAATAAAAAAGACTGTGATGCGCATGATTAAGAAGCGATGGAGACAGATTGATTATTCAAAATGCCGAGCCACAGGGACACTTAAAACATTGATTCAGGTAAGACTAGTTTCATCTTGACTGAAATGAGTTCCCTGAAGATGACTGGCATACATTTTAAATCAGTTTACTACATAAAAAGCATAACATCACAAGCTGAAACCTTCTAGTTAAAATAGGAATCCATGAGAAAAAAAAAGTTTATGTTTGTGGCAATTCCCAGAGGGACTATGGAATTGCAGAGGAAGGGGTATAGATTAATTAGCTCTTCCTAAACACGGGACTTAAACGTGCCCATCTTTTATAATCCCTAGCCTCTGTTTCTGGACTCTGTGGTCCAATCCCACTTCTGCAGGTTATGGGGGCAATATTAATAACCCTCAAGGTACAATAGGACTTTTTTTTCCCTAGAACTACAGTGAATAAACTTTCCATAATAACTGAAAAATTAGCGACATTTTTCCAATTGGTATTTGAAATGAAGTTTGTAAATAGTTGTTCAGAGCTATTCAACGTTAAAAAAAAAAAAAAAAAAAAAAGATTCCCATGCCTATACGAAAAAGTTTAGGAATTCACTCTGCATTTTCCAATTTGATGTGTCTGAAATTCTCTTTGAACAAATTCCAAAATACAAGTTTTTTCTATAGAAATTAGCATAGCAATCACATCAATAATATCACTATCTCTATGGGAATGATAACTGGAGCAGTGGGGGTGTTCTTTATTTCAATTCTTCGTGGATCAACTGATTATATTCTGTCTTCTTTTGAACTTGTTATTGTAAGTCAAGTGATTCTTTATAAGTGACAGCCCTGACAAAGAGACGAGGATGGGAAAGCAGGTCGAAAGGAAGTCGCCATATGGACTTTAAAAAAGGCACTTTTTAAACAAGATAATGGGGAAATGGATGTTGCCTTTTAACCCTGTCACGGCTGAACATTATTAGCAGTCTCATAAAAGAATGAGCAATACCTTTTTTTAAAAAATATCAGATTTCACCTTAGGATTTCCATGACCTAGGGCTACATAAAACAAACCACATAGGAGGGAATGGTATTTCAGAGGCAGGGGCCAAATCAAGTACCTGGAATCAGCAACAGACAGGAGATTTCAGAACACTGTACAAAGAGTTACAGAAGAATGAGAACTCAGGAAAATCCCATGGTTCTTTTTCCTGAGACAGAGATAAGAATATTGACTAGAGATAGGTGAAACAGCAACTGACAGCAGAGGAGCTTGAGACATCTAACTGGGATTTCCTGTTCCTCTGGAGTAAGTGCATGATGCTCATTTTGAAACAACAATTTGAGTGAAAACAAGCATGAACATGAGGGCTTTGACTCTGATCTTTGCAGAAATTCAAATATTTCTCCTTCTCTTTCTGTTCTGGAGGGGAAAAGAATTTCTCTCCAGAAACTTTCAAGTGGACAAAGATTAAGAGCCATCTCCCAGGAAGCTGAGGTTAGGTACTAAACCCTCACTAAGATGAGGGCAGAGCAGTGGTCCAGCACTGGTGAATCACCAACCAAATTTACTTTTCTTTTTTTTTTTTTTTTCACAGTAGTCAGTTGGATGGTCCAGATGACCCTCCAACTCAACTCTACAGGAAGAAAATGTCAAGATCTTCTCAATCTGGAAGAGCAGCACTACTACTTGCAGGCAGAGGTGCTGTCAAGGGAGGGTTCTGTTAATGAGACTGATCAAAACTGTCTTCAGCACCTCACAGACACGATTATTTGGGCTGGGATGGGCCAAAGTGAACCACAAAGAGGTAATGTAAATCCATGAGCTCAGTGCGTTCTAAAGACAAGAGACCTCCTCATTTTATTGACACAGTGACAGGCTCCAGCACCTCAGCAATGAATACTGGTTAGCTGGGATTCAGAAAATCTCAGATTTGAGCTCCAACATCTCTCTGAATTGAGTATTGTCAGGAACCATCAGCACTTCTGTAGTTCCCTGCAGTATTCCTCCCTGTTTCCCCCCATTTTTTCAGTGCTGTTCCTTTCTCCTTGTATTGCATCCAGGGAAAGGTCTTTTCCCTTCAAAGGCTTTGTGTGCTCTCAACTGTCCTTAGCTACTTCTCCAACTCCTCTGGTTGGTTTTATTCCTTTCTGTGCTTCCTCCATGAGTAGGCAGGGATACTCTGCCTCTTCAAAACAAGATAAAAGCTCCATATACAGAGGACAGAGGGAAAGATCAGAGGAGATATACATTGTGTGCCCTACTCTGCAAGGCTCTTGCACTGCCTTAGAGCACAGCGGGCACCTTCTCAGGGAGGCAAAGCTATCAGCTACAGGCTTGTCAAACTTTTAAAGTAGGAAAAGAGAAACGAAACCAGAGTTCCTCAGCCAGGCAACATTACCTTTCACCATTTCTACCTCTGTGGAATGTCATTTAATTCTGGAAGAACTCATTTCAGACAGATGTACGTTACAGGGGAGAATATCCCAAATCTCCTCAAGTTTGATGAGTCCAACAAATGTCCAGGTCAGAGGAGTATTTTACAAGGCTTTGTAGGGGAAAGTAGCAAAAGACAACTGGTCATAAAGTAATTTACACAATGGGTGGGGGAGAAACATTAGCTTTATATATTTAAATATTTATAGGTTGTTTGCTTTATAAGGAAGGACCATGGAATAATCCTGCCTTTGTTCTTAAAAAGTGTGATCAGCATTTTCTTCCTAAAGAGAAGTGATAAGCAACTGGGCGTTCTTTCCACAAAGGCTGAAGAAACCCATTGAAAGCTTAATGCCTTTAGGAGGGGGTCTCTTCTCCAAGGAAGAGCAGAACATCAGGTCTTTAATATTGATAAGGAAAGGCACAAAAAAGAAATCATCCAATAGCAGGGACTTGAGATAAGGGATTTCAGAAAACTTGCACTAAATGTTTCAGCAAACTCTGGAACAGGTGGTGCAATCTACATGGTAGTCTGAGCCAGTGAAAACACAAGTCAGCCAGCAAGAAAGTTGCTGAAGCATGGTTCAAGAAGACATAAATAAAACACTCTCACAGGGAAGGAAAAAAAAAAAAAAAAAAAAAAAGGAAAAAGCCTTTTGAAAGTTCTGTTACAAACACGGGGGTTTCCTGGGCAGAACCCCAGCAAACTGACAAGGTGGATGGAGGTTTTCCCAGTGGCACAGATTCTAAGAAAGCTTCTTGGTAAAGGGACTCCGAGGTCCCAGCTTTTAAAAGAGAGTAGAGGCAGAACCCATTTGAGAGCAAGCTGTCTATTTCCCAGGAGCCATGACCAAAATAAATATCTCTTTATAGATTCGATCAACCAAGATTGTACGCACCATCATCACAGGGTCAAGATAATCAGAATCTGTAAAAAGTAGTGCATTTTTAGGAGATAAATCCATATCCTCAATATAGTAGTCAACTGTCATTGAGCCTGACATTACAGACAACTTGCATGGGTCAGCTAAAAGCAGACACTAAAATCAGGAGCCTATGTTGGACACTTTTTTGTGATAAAGTCATTGCAAAAATTCATCAAATCAGCCACAAGGAAAGGATCCAAATGAGAGTACAAAATGGACATCAGGAAGAAATGCAATAGAAGCAGCATCTAAAACCAGGTCACAGTGAAGGTGCATCTACCTCTCACAGCGCTGACTCTTTTCCTTTGCAAAATAAAGGGAAAACTGCAACGAAGAGAAAAAGAACTTCAAGGTATTATGGACTGACAGACCAATACATGGCTTTAGAGTTTTCTGTGGATAGAAATGGTCACCTCTGTAGTTTTTTAGAACATAAGGAGCTGAGTAAAGTGGCAATAAAGAAATTTTTTTTCCCTTAAGTGAAAGACACTAAAGACATTAAAGAGTGAACAATGTTCTCAATAGATCCACCTAGTGGAATCGAGAAAATTCTGCTTCCAGAATAAAGGCACAGCATTCATAAACCCATGCAGGACATACTTCTGTGCCCATCTTCCATTCAGCACAACAGGGGCTCCCATACCCTCTGAGAGAGCAAAAGTGAAATCTGCAGTAAGTCTCAGTACAAGCACAATGTAGAAGATCAGGAGACAACTGTTGCTCCAGGATTTAAACTTTAACATTTAAATTTATGTGGAATTGGTATTGCAGGTCTCCTTCTCCAGCTGTAATCACCAGGAATTATGGTTGATCAAGAGGAGAAAGTGCTGGGAAAAATATCCAAAAGAATAGCTGAACTTCAACTTAAAGTGCATTACCACTGACTTAGCTCTTGTAGCAAATTCACATTGAGCCTGTTCTCTGTCAGAGCTCTTCAGGAGCTATTTAAAAGAGATGGGGAGATCTTACCTCTGAGGTAAGACTCTAGAATAATTTTGGGGGTAAGCATTTCTTCTATCTCAACAACTATTCTAAACAATATCCTACTTTCAACAGTTTCCTTGAACTTTTCCCATTTCTTTCCACGCTGGTCCCTAAGATCACAGCAAACCCTAGACTTCTGATGATTGCAACTTTGTGCTCATCCCAGCATTGGCCACTTTCTCTTATTGATGAACACCAGTATTCCCAACATGTTGCTTTGACAGATTTTGTTCCATCCCAGTTCTCCCTTTCCTCTGCCAGTTGCATACAGTCTCCTGTGCTGCCTGTGCCTCCACCCTGGCTCACAACTGCCCTCCCAGAACCTCCTCCATCGCCAGACACCTCCTTGTTTAAGCTGTTGTGCTGTTAGAAAATTTGCAGATTTACTTAGAGGAAAGAGCTCCATTTTAAGGATGTGCTGAAAATGTTGGCATCTTACATTTTAAGCTGTGGTTTCACACTTAAAGCTCTGTGTTATAGTACTTTAAGCCATGATACCTTTTCCCTTCACCATCTGACCCTGGCCCATGTGCAAGGTGCATCACTTACCTGGCAGGGAGCTCTGTGCTGCCAGTGGGGAACACCTCCTGCTCTGGGGGTCACATAGCAAACGTGTCCTGAGCTGGATTGCCCACTTTGGTGGGTACCAGTGCCCAAACAGAAATACCATGCCTCCATTGGGTTGGTGTCTGAGGTTGAAGAAAGCCTGGGATATTTTGGGAGGATCTGAAGAGACCCCTGGCATACCACAGCCATTTTGGGGGAGGTTTTCCCTCAGGATTCCAGTGAAGACATCTCCCCTCAGGGGTCCATGCTGTGTGAGGTGGACTCAAAGATGGGTCCAGCTGGGCCCTGGCGTGCCAGCACCAGGGCTGTCCCTGGCAGCAGTTCCTTGTGGTCATGGCAGCCAGAAAACACTGCCAGGGTGGGAGAGGGCTGGGAGCCCAAGGGCAGGGCAGAGCTCCCCCACAACTGGCCTGAGACACCCTGGTGGCACAACCAGCGTGGCCCCAGCCTCCTGCTCACACCCACCCCAGGGCCACCATCCCGGGGGGGGGGGGGGCAGAACAGGCTCTTTTTCAACTAATAATAATCACAGGGCTCCTATGAGCTGGCGAGGCTGTTGGTGTCTGAAGAGATGTGATTTATGCCCAGTGGTTTGGTGTACCACAAACACCAGCTATTCAGTTCTCTGTGGCAGCCCACGGGCTCCCCTCCATCCTCCCTGGGTGTGCAGTCTCCAGCATGGGCAGCCGGGGCACAGGGAGCTGCAGAGGGTCCCACGCAGGGCAGGGGCTCTGGGGAGAAATGGGGAGCAGCTGGGGCTGCAATCAGTGCACAGGATGGTCTCAGAGCAGCCCAGGAGAGAATGGTGTGGAACAGACACCCAGAGGAAAGCTGGAATGGAAATTCAGTGTTGTTGCTTCGCTGCCAAGAGGTTTTTTATACCAATTCCAAATAATAATACTAATTTCTCATTTTTTTTTAAATTTTCCCCTAAATAGCTTTAATGAAAATGACACGCCTCTCTTTTGTTTGTTCTATCCTCAAGCTCTACCACTGCACCTGCCCCTCGAAAGGGTCACTCCGGGTGTCCAGGTAAAGACACAGGACCAAAAATTTCTACTTAAATTGATGCCAAAGAACATGAAAAATAACTTCCAGGAGGAGAAAATTATATCCCCGACTTTGTCATTAGGGAGTGTGAGCTGTACTGTGCCATAGGTTCTTTTTCAGGGCTGCCTTCTGAGAGCGCTAATAAAACAAAGAGGACTATCTCACATCTTCACAGGAGACTGGACACTTGAAAGTGATTTAGGCAACATCCCTGGAGAATTTCAGAGGCTCTGGGAGCAGGACAAAGGACAGAGGTGGCTATGATATGTATGTGAAAAATGTACATCAATACAGAGTGACACCAGTGCAGAGCAGAACATCTGAAAACTGATGAAGTGGAGAGCTCTCTGTGTAATGCAAAGCACCTGAATGATGTGTGTACACACAACGATTTGTTCAGCTCTGCTCATATCTAGCCCTCTTGGACAGTTGGATTTGATTTGCCATTTTCCTGCCAAAATATTGTTGCTGTACCTCAGTACCTGGCCTTTCTTCAAAGAAATTGCACATGACTCTCCTGTCCTCACCTAAACCAGTCCAGAATATGAGTTCAGGAGAAGTTAGAGGAGCCTTCTTTAATTAAAAAAAAAAAAACAAAAAAACCATATTTCTAATAATTTAAAGACTCAAAATTAAAGACTTGTAACTTTAAAAATTTCCTGTTTCCATAATACTGTTCATATATAGCTGCTCACCCACCTTGAAATGAAGACTGCTATAATCAACCTGCTGGCTCAGAATGAGAGGGTCACACAAGAAGCCAACTAATGCTGTCTGCACAGCCAGCAGAGGGAGGCAAACTGTATAATTGGGTTTGATTACGTTATTTTAAACAGAATTTTGAGGATTTCTTAACCAAATGGGAAACTGGTTTCCTAAAAAGTAATATGATGAATAGTTAACATAAGCTAACTTCCACCAAAGTTTTGCAGCAGCAAAGGTGATGTCAAAGAACACCAGCACTCTGACCTTTATAATTTCCCTTCTGTTAAGCTCAAGGGGCTTTAAAGCTTCAGGTATTTATTTTCAATTTTCTCATTTAAACCAAAAAGGTTTTTTTCCAGATACTATTTAATTTTACATAAGAAACTTGAGTCTTTTTGTTTTTTATTTTGTGGAAGGCATCTTTGCATAATTAGAGGCATTTGAAGGAGAACCCTTTCTGAAACAGCTGGAAAGTAACAGCAAAATGTAGGAATTGTCTGAGATGGTTGAAAGCTTACTCTGCCCAAACAGCTGAGAAAGGACAGTTCTCTCTAATGAGTGTTCAATACTCCTTCTAACAACATATATTTTCCCCAAGGAGGGGAAAAAAGGGTGAACAGGATGGAAATTTCCAACTTAAAAAGTTAAGGATTAAAGAAAAAATGGACAGTGAAAAGGATAGAAGCAAAGAGAGGTATCCTTATACCCTGCAAATTGGAAATATAAAACACAAGCAAACAAGGCTTGAAATTATCAAATATGTTAGGAATTAAATGGGAACCCCAGAGAATTCAAACAACCTACCTATTTTCCAGGAAAATTGCAAATTAAGGGCTGTTTTTTCTTATCATTCCATTTCATCCTTATGTTGGATTTAAGCATCAGCCGGTAGTGCTGGAGAGCATCATTTAAACACAAGTTAGACCCTGGAAGAGCCCTCAAGGATCACAAGGCATGAGCGTGTGTGGCCGTGTTGTTTCACACCTCTTTAGCCAGGACTTGTCTCTCTGAAGCCCCACAGATGTGCTAACAGCTGCAGAGGTGGGTGAGGAGCTGGAGCTGCCCGCCTGTGGAGCCCTGCCAAGGGAGCATTGCCTGTGGCACTAACAAGGGAGGGACAGCTGAGATGGGGCAAGTCTCAGTTCACAAAGGATGGCAGCCACTGAGAGCCACCCATGCAGGTATTCTGCGTGGGGATTCTGCACCCACACTGCCAAACTGCATTTGTAAAAACCTCGCTGTTTTTTTTTTTTTTTTGTTTTTTGTTTTTCTGTTTCCACAGTAATTTAAGCTAGAAGCAAATCCCCAAAAGCTGAATGATACACCAAGCAAAATCAGTGAAGCTCAAAGACTGTGCAAATTGCACAGAGGTGTGAATAGGACTTGTTATGTCTTTTTAGGCATCAAAATATGCCTAACAATGTGTTTCCAACCAAGCTCACAGGAATTTTAAAGTGGGCTGCACCGTTTTACCTCCTCTATGCCCTGTGCTTGGACTACCCAATATATGAGCAGCAATATAGGTTTGAGGTATTTCTTTGTGCAAACAGGCTTGTGTTACTGCTGCAGTCTGGGTTTTGCAAGCATTGCATTACTGCAATTAATTTCCAGAATATGGCCCACTGGGCAAAATTCAAGTTACACCAGTGAAAATCTTGAATAAACCCTTGGAAGCTAAAACTAATCACCGCTTTAGAAATCCAAAGGTGATGAGCTTATCTGGTTAATAATAAGCTTTTTAAGAAAAAGTTATCAATCTGTATTTAACCAATAGACAGGAACTGGTTCAAAAAGAGTCTTTCCAATCCATCAGGTAATGAATGCCTATTAAAAAACTATAAATAAGCATTCACCCGAGAGCTTGGAATGGCACTTTGAGAGCCTTTCTGGTCACTCAGGTAAATAATGAGTTTTATATAACCTTTCAGCAGAGATTTTTTTGCAAATGAGGAGATGAAATGCAGAGAAGCTTCTGATTAATGTTAAAGTTGGGGTGCAAGCCAATACACAATTGGGAATTCAAAGTTAGAGTTGGCATTTTTGTTCCCTCACTCTGTTTCCCCTAGGGGATTAATGTTAAAAACTCCGTTGTCTTGACTCTGAATTGCTTATGATGGTTTCAGTTTAGGATTTTATTTATACATGGAATTTCTACTGATGAGTATTTTGTGCTTTATCTGTTCACCCAGCAGCCATAAAATCCAATAAGAATTGTAGGGAAGGGCAGAATGAAAGCCCCCAACTAATGTGCAGTCACCAGTGAAAATGCCTACAGTGGTCTCTCACCACAGTCCCCCTCAAATCTACAAGCACTGTGCTTGTTCAAATCTAATGATAAGGGAAAATAAAGCCCAAAATTCCCTGAACTTTCTAGTATCTCTTTCCATCAATATTTACTGCTCTCCAATAAAATCACTCTTATAAAATATTTTGAGCTTTCTTGATGAGTAGGAAAAAATTATACCCACAAAGAGATCCATTAATTATCTTAAAATCAAATAACCTGGAAACCAGGATATATGGCAAAATTAAATATAAGCCCTTTCCTGGATAGCTCCACAGTCTTTCCTAAAGGATTGCTCATCAGCTGTCCTCAACACCTAACAACCTAGGGCAAGAACAGAAAAATGGGTTTCACACCCTGAGGGTTAAAAACTTCATCTATTATATACTTGGAGAACGAAGATTGTACTGTAGGCTAAGGGATGAAAAAGGCAAACTTCTCCCAACTACCCCTATGAGACAGAGATTTGAAAAAGCTAAAAGGAAAAGCAAGAGGGAGGGGGGAAAGTGTTTATATTCAATTGAGTTCTTTCCTGATCCTTGCGCTTCTGAAGAAATATATCCTTCCAATTGTTCCATTTTGTGTTAAAACATTTTTTTTGCATTTATTAATAATTCAAACACCTTGTTGTTTAAAAAAATATTCATATCATGTGTTCGTAGTTTCCATATACATATGTCAAACTTTAGTTTGTTTTACCATTATAATCTAGGAATGGATTTACCCTTTGTTTCTGTTTTGAAATCTCTGAGGAATGTTTGATTAGGTAGGAGGGTTTGTTTTATGCATTACTTGTTCATCATTGCACAAGTGCACAGGCTAAACAAAGTTGGCACACTACTTACTGATTGGTGGAAACAGTGTAGTTAAACAGTGTAGTTAATACAAGGGAATGAGTAATTCCTCACCACAGCTAATCAGCTGCACAATAGCCATGGATCAGGCAGCACAGCCATATATCACAAATGCATTTTGAGGCAGCTCTTAGCACACGTGATTATCTACTAGTATCTGCTACGATCGTTTCATATTAACACACTCCCTCTGTATTTGTTTAATAAAATGGATCTCATGTGCAGCAGTCTATATACATAGCCAGACAGAATACTAGGAATTGTCAAGTTAATGGCAAACCCAGGAATGTTCTAGCTGGTATATAATGGAAGATATGTTCAGGGTGCTGCAATTTAACAATGTCAGGTGGAAAAGAAAAGGGAGAGCACTGAAGATGACAAAACAGCTTTTGCTGCACTGAAGAACTTAAATCAATTTCATAATTCTATGTCTATCACTCTGTACATTTATAACTAAGAAATAACAAGATAAATACGTTGTAATATTATTTACCAGGTGTCTTCTTCATTAACTCCTTTCCATACTTTTGTGATGAGCTGTCCTTTATTATGACCTGCAAAGCTGTAATTCCCAAAGAAAGCAATTTTAAAAGCTCAGCATCAATACCAGTTCAGAATGGCATCCCTCTGTTAGGAAACAAGGCTGGGTTCAGTAGGAGTTAACATTAACAATTCAAGAGACTGTAGGAGAAATTAGAAACATGAGCCCTCCATAATGATGATAAAATCAAACTGGCAAATAAATGTATTCTCAAATGTCATAGTAAGAAAATGGATGAATATATGCAACTAAAATGGTCTCTTAAATTTCAAGTGCATGGCCAGGATTCTCAAGAACTTGCTCCTAAATAGAAGAAGCTGAATTAGAAATCTATCAAGTAATCTCAGTACTGCATATCTGCACATGTAATGCAAACTTCATGAAGTCCACAATTTCACCCTACTAGTCTAATCCAAAGCCCACTGGGATCTATTCCTCTGAATTTGATGAGTTTTGGATCAAGCCTTTTGAAGATAAGGAGTGAGCTGGAAACAAAATGATGCCATAAATCAGAATGAGTGGTACAGAATTAAGTAGTACAAAATATAGCTTTCAGTAGTATATTATGCTAAGGTTATAAAATAAAACAAAACAACTATTGATGCATAAACAGTAAGGAAAAAGATATACAAATATTTGTGTTATTAAGAAATTAGTGAAATTGCAGTGCTTCACTTTCTTAAAAAATACAGGCTCTATTTTGATATTCACACTTAAGGAAACACTTTGGCTCAGATAAAACCAAGTGGATAATTAAAAATTATAATATTAATTGTACCCTTAACACAGATAAGTAAACTTGGCAAGAAAGTTTTAATGAGTTAAGTGAAAAGGCAATGTCTAAATTAACTGAGTAAATTGGCAAAGGGAAATTTATTGTATATACTGACCCTTTTAACTTGTTTTAATGTCTGAATTTGAACTACATAGATTAGTTTTCATTACACAATACATTAAATTATAAGGATAAAAGTATTCCTCTCAGAATCTGCTTTCTAGGACAGGTTACAGTGCTTACAAATTAATTGTCCTGTAATATGTTATAATAGTAACTCTAAATCCATGGATTCAGTAAAGGTTCCTGAGGGAAATGACAGCTACCGGAATATATTTAGAAAGTCAATATGAAAGAATAAAACACGATCACACTGAACTTTGCTAAAAACGCAAAGAGTTCCACAGCACATCCCAGCCGTGGGAATTCCCAGGGCTCCCAGGCTCCTGCAAAGCCCCTGTGGCACAGCCCAGAGGAGCTGGAGGGTGATGCTCAGCGCCACGAGCCCCTCGCAGGTGCACACCCCGCGAGAGCCGCGCTGGGCAGGCTGCAGCACTGACTCTGCTCTCCTGTGAACAGACACTACGTGCATGAGAAGTGCATGGCACATTCCAGAACAACTTTTGGATAAAATAACCTCCTGCCAAATCTTGGCTGAAAGAGCTGTGACGTAAAAGCTGACATAGATGTACACCCCACTGGGATCTGTCTGACTGTATCAGTTTTTAATGTATCTTTCCATTAAATCAAAGATCCAAATGCTAAATCTAGCACTGAGGGGCAGCAAGGGAATTTGTGACATTCCTCAGAGGACTTGGTGTCCATAAACTAATGAATGGATGAAACTGATCTCAATATTTAGTTTCTCTTTTCTGACAAATATAATATCGATGATATTTTGTTTAACTGTTTCATAACACCGTACTTGTGAAAATTTAACTAAACCGAAACTGCTCAACCAGAAATACACAGCAACAGATACTGGGATTATGTATATAATTAAGAAACAGGCATGGCAGAAGACCATAATATAGCATGATTTAAGTTCAAATCTTTCAGCTGCTACTAAATACTGTCAAGCACCAAGAAGTTCTGAGCCAGAACCAGCTGAAAACAATGGAAAGATTTCCATTGGTTTAATAAGCAATGAATCAGATTCATAAAAATGAACAAAGCTAGTAAATGTGCTGTTGCTCAGAGTGGCTTCTAAATAAATAAAAAAATCACATTTCTCACTCCGAATCTTCTAATTCTGGAAGGCAAACAGCAAAAACAAAAGAAGGTGAAGGTTGTGCATTCAGAAGGAGAAAGAGGCTTCTTGCAGGTCCTTCTTACATAGCTGGCATGACAAGAACAGAGGCATTTAAGATGTGGAAGCTGTTAGAAACTCAGCCATATGCACTAACAGTGCAGAGTGGATGGTCTGTAATAAGCAAACTTCAGAATGTTCAGTTCAGTTTCAGGCACGGAAGTTCAGTTCAGCCAAGTCCACCAGCAAACACTCCCCTAAACCTCCCAGAGGGCATTTAACTACTTCCCACTTCCCCGTCACACATCCAGGGAGGCAACTCCTGGCAGTCCCCAGTGTGGGGGTCAGCCCTGTCACCCAGGACATGACATCCTCCCCTCCTTGGTACCCTGTGGAGCAAGAGCAGCTGATGCCCACCAGTGAGCCCTGGCACTGCCCACAGCAGAGACCTCCTTCCTAGCTGGGAGGACAGAAAGGCTTCTTCCCTGTGCCTCTCACACACCACGCTGACAAAAAGGGACGTTTCAGGTTTGTCATTTCAAAGGGTGTTGTTCACATGCATTCTGGGGTGTCTAGGGTGCTGCCACGAGAAAACATGGGGGATCTCGTGGAAAAGGAGAGAGAAGTGTTACCTCAGCCACATCCAAACTGCAAAGGGGAACGTGCAGGCTGGGGAGCTTTCTGCTGTTCATTCAATACACCATGAAGTGTCAAAAATCTCCTTTACATGCTTTTTTCCACCTCCCTTTAGAAAAGGACCAGAATTACAACCAAGAAGCTAATAACTTGCTATGAACAGTGGTATTTGTTGAGGCATGCAGTTTCCAAATGGGAATTTGGGCTTGTTTTTATTCTTCACTTAACACTTCCCCTGCCCAACACTGGTGTTGTTCCGACTATGACAACACGCAGAAAGCACATGGCCTAATAACTCCTACTTTAACAGACCCGTGGCTTCTAACAATGAAATTGCAGAGGAATTTGCCCTAAACAAAGCCCAAATACAGAAGCTCCCATCGCAGTTAACAGCAATTAATGTCTCCTCAGACTGCTACGGTGGCAGCCAGAGGGGATCTCAGGGTGGGGGGAGAGGGACACCTGCATCTCATGGTCACCAGGCTTCCTGGCACAGCCTCAGCAAGGGAATTACAAGCAACAGCATCACAGCCATGCAGTGTGAGCGTTTGGTTCCCCATGAATTGAAACTGGAATCACCGCCTCCCGAAAAACTCACACGACACAGCCCGAGCAGCAGGGGAGAAGAGCTGAAAAACCCACAAGAATTGAATCTATTAGAAATATTCTCACTTGTCCTGTTATGACCCACATAGGAAAACTTTGGAAAGATCACATCTCAGCACAGCCAGGGAGGGGTGGTGGTGTAACTGGTTCAAAGTGGTGCTTCCCTGAGCCTTCCTGATCCATCAGCTGGACACGTCCCCAGGCTGCCACCAGCTGCCCCCACAGCCCACCCCTCCTCCCAGCCTGCCACAAATGGTCTCCCAGTCTCTCCTCTGAGCCTGTGCATCATCCCCAGCCTTCCTCCCCCTCCAGAGGAGGGCAGTCACCAGTACAACACCCGCTTGCCCCAGTTGGCACCAGGGCAGGTTGCAGTGACAATGTATTGGTTAATAGGTTAATACCAAAGTTCTAATACATGCAGTGGCATTACATAAAGAGCAGAGGTCTGTATTCATAATATAAATGAATCATTTTCAAAATGTAGAAGTACTAAGGCGCATTTTCACTTTGTTCTTTACAACAACTGCAATATCTTGGCCTGACAAATTAAGATTGACATTTAAAAATTACTAAGAATCCAGTCAGGGCAGGACTAGAGCATCCATCATTGCACAGTGTTCTCACACTGAGGGGAGAAGGGACCCTTAAAGGTTTGAACTGAAATCTGGTCTACAGATAAGCCAGGGGAACATGACGAGCCATATCCAGTTAAAGTGACAATCACCAAATTTAAAGCCACAGACCAAGTATATTTGCTATTTGCACCTGAGCAATTTATAATAATAAGCCATAAGGAGAAAAGAAAAAGTAAGAAGAAAACGATGCCTCTTCTGAACTTGGTGTATCACCGCAAACCTGTTAACTCTATGTAAGAGACAACCTAAGGGCATCAAGTTTAAAAAGCACAGAATCAATAAAAAGCCATTAAAAATCAATGTATGAACTGGTTTGCATGCCCTCAGCCATCACTCCTAGGCACTAATGCTCTAATAATTCTCAATTGATATGCACAGAATATGCCAATTTAAATTTATTGGAGTACTTCAAATTTTTAAGTGCTTAACTTTGGAAAAGATTGTCTTTATGGGGCCAAAGCAGTGAAGAATGATCAGGAAAGTTTAGAATCCTTACATTTTCAGTAATTTGAAAGAGATTAAAGGAGTAGGCATATGAAATTAAGAATTATTTTTAAATCATTGGATCCATTAAAGTTACTAGAAATGCTTGAATTGCAACTAATATTGGTAGTTAGTACACATGCAGTGAAGGGGTCGACTCTTACATCTATGTCCAGAGGAAATCTCCCACAGCATGAGCCACTTGTACATGGATACCAAAAAGAAAGGGAGCAACTTGCATATGCACAGAGTACACAGTAATTCCAAGTACTAAACAACCCTTACCACCAAAAATCCCTCAAACCTTAACAGATTAAAATAAGTTCGAAATGCAACAGAATTTGAAATCGACTCTCTGGTTTGAAATTCTGGTTGTTATTAATTTTTTTTTTTTTAATTTCTGGTTGACAATAAAATGTTTTGCAAAAGACTCCAGTGGAAACATCTGGAAACACATAAAAATTCTCAGTGGAGGGAGGGCAAGCCACGGTCCCTGTGTGTGGGGAGATGGGAGCTATGAGGGAGGCTGCAAACCCAGACACTTTGAGAGGCTCCTGACCCCTGGGAGACACTGACCTGTCATTCAGGCTGCTACTGATTCAGGATTTCCACCTTCAGTTTTAGAAATCTTCTGTAAGTACTAGAGATGCAAGACATTTGCTGTATCCCACAGCCCAGCCCGGGAAGGGTTTTGGGCACAGTGCCTACTGTGTTTTTTAAAAGCAAATGCATGGCTACATTTATTTTTGCTTCATATTCACTCCTGGAAAATATACCTAGAGGGGAAAATTTAAGAAGTGGTATTAACAGCTCAGAACCACCAAGATAAAAGCTGGGAAAGCAAGGCATTTAAAAGGGTTAAGGTAAAATAATAAACTGTTATTAAGCCTATTAAGAGTTTTAAAACATCATTGTTTATTGTATGATAGAGCTTGGCTTTTTATGGGTGTTTCAATCGTACATTTTACTTATTCTGCTTCTATTTA
The DNA here is from genome assembly GCF_963662255.1 of Cinclus cinclus. NCBI lineage: Eukaryota > Metazoa > Chordata > Aves > Passeriformes > Cinclidae > Cinclus > Cinclus cinclus. The sequence goes on along the minus strand of NC_085056.1, from coordinate 14,632,375 downwards.
ACAGTGCCATGGATCTCCTCTTTAAAGCCCTCAGTAATGTACTGATTTCATCTGAATCTGCTAACCCTACTTTTAAAATAATGGTGCAACAAAACAGAGGTTAACATTTCATAACTTTGAACCGCAAGCAAAAAGGCTAAAATTTTATGAAGGCCCTCAAAAATAATACCCATTTCATAAAATATAACATATACAGAATTAAACTTGTTTCTTCCTTCAGTATCAGCTGGGAAGATGAAAGGCACTTTAAAACCAGCCTCCACGTTCTGTGCCTGAATGGCCAGCAGCTGCCATGGCCCTGCTGCTGCCTCCTCTCTGCCCCGGGGGGCTCTGCCATGTGGTGATGCTGTCAGGGGACCACCCCATGGTGACACAGCCCCCAAAGTCCACTCCTGAATTCAGCCCATGCACCACACCCAAGTGACCACGACATAATAGAGCAATCTTTTATTAAAGTTACTAAAATTCTGGCAGGAGTAAACAATCAACGCTTTATGGATTTTGGTTTATAATTTAACTTACTTCACAACACACTTACTGCTACTTCTCTGCAGTTCTTTCTCTGTGTATTATCTTACACTTGCTAGATCTTAGCTGAGGAAAGAAGGGGGGAAAAAAACCCACAACTTTTATCCAGTGAGACACTTTATCAAGAAAATTCTACAAGAAATTGGTTGTTACCTGCAGATAACAACTGGTTTGTTAGTTAATGGCTAGAGGCAAAGCCAAGGCCAGTTAATGCTCCAGCTGTCCAGTCATTAACTGCAGTAAAGACTGATTTTGAGGAGGTTATTGCCGTGATAAAATATCCTCAAAAGATTATAACAGCAATAGTGTACAGGAAAAAAAAGTATTAGTGGCTATAGTGTGACTGAATGGCTGCATTTGAAAAATTGGTCATTCCCTGGCGGTTCATAACCGATTTTCCACCAGTCAAAAAGCAAGTTGTGCTCTGTTAGGTTTATTGTACAAGGCAATAAAAATATTGGCCAGGTTAAATTGTCAGCGTGTTATGACATTAACCATTCTTTTACTGTGCTTAATTTAAGTGTTACTATGATTCATTATGGAAAGAAACTGTCCTTTGCAAGTAAACAGGCATTTCAGCACTGGGAACAGACAGCAATAATAAATCTGAATGCAAAATTAAATTTCAGTTGATGGCTTTCCCCCTCTCCATAATGATCACCTTTTTTCCCCTTTTTTCTTTTTTGTTCTTTATAGAAATACTTCAGAATTCTTGGCTATTTAGTTTGCAAGATTGTCTTCCAAAGTTTGCATTATTGATGTGATGCCTGGCAGCAGTACTCTACTTAAGAGTGTGACAGCATTTCCATTAAAAAACCCTTTTTGATGGCTCACTTGGCCATCAAAAGTCGCCTTGTGTTTCATTTGGCATGCGGAGCCGCAGACCTCAGTGCAGATCTGAACCATGTGAGCTGCTCCTCTCTCTCGCTCTCCTGCTTAAGGTCAGCAATGCACACACAAAAAATGTGCACGCACCATTTCTGTGCACATGGTTCTGTAAATCTGGATCTGTTTGTATTAAATTACAGGAAAATATGCAAAGTTCTGCAGATTTCTATGGTAATTTGCATGCTTTTATCATAAAGGCTATGTGCTATCATAGTAATCTTAATATACATTGACAGACTACACCATAACCACTCCAAAAAACCATTAGGGTTTATTTTATAAATGTATAATAAGAATCCTTGGTAGATTCAGCATTGCACAACTCAATTTTTTTATTATTATTATTATTCGCTGACACCTGTAACAGAAGAAGAGCCATTGAACTTTACATCACTAAAGAATCAGACTAAAGTTTTCCACAGAATCTGGAGCAGTTAGGCTGAAATTTTCACTGAAGTTTAAGTTACATTAAGTAGGCACTGCTTTGAAGATTCACATTTAAATGATCCAATAAACAAATTTTTGTGTGATCTACTGATATCCTGGCTTCTCTGAAAACAACATTTAAGCCCTCCAGGGTTTTGCCATAGTTTCCATTTTATTCTTGCTCCAAAAACTGTTATGCCAGTGAGCCCTGTCCATTATGATCAGGGATTTTACCAGTATTAATGATGGTACAATTCATCCCATTGCATCAAGGCTTCACAGTCCAAGCAGTCACTTACCACAAAGCCCCTGTACACTGCAAATCCCAGGGTCTTCCATAGTTAAGGTTGCCTTCAATTTCCTTGTCATGCTTAAGGCACTTCTTAAGCTAAACTCTTTATTTTTAAATACTACCATCCTTAGGCACAAGTGAATTGTGAGCTTTTCTGCTACACTGAACAGCTACATCAAATGATCATATTCAGACTTTTAAAAGTAGTGTCAGAACAGGCTCCAACCCTGCACACACCTCCCTGAGAACCTGCTGCACCAGCACGAGTCAGAAAACAGCAGGGAGCACACCAAGAATACCAGAAGGCGTGCACAGGTACGAGCTGGCTGGTTTCTGAAAGCCAGGACCTGGAATCACTGGAGCTCACTTCACAACACTGAAATAGTCCTCAGATGCGGTGACTCAATGAAATAAGATTATATTGTTATAACCAAAACTTTCTGCAGGTGCGTTCACACATGCAAACACATATAAAGGGTGTGTATGGGAGAATGCATCTGTTATATGTATAGATAGATAGATGTGTGTGTGCGTGTAAAATGTAGCCACTCGTACATATATCTGCATGTGTTTCCATGAGTCCATAGAGACCCTGAAGTACTCAGCATATGCAAACACCCAGCAGCCCTCCAGGCAGGTGCTGGCAATATCATTTGAATCACAGGCCCACTTTTGCACAGAGGAATTAAGGGACTCACCCAATGCCATGCAGCAAACCAAGGGAGAAGCCAGGAAAGCTCATGTGAGCTGCAGTGCAGTCTCCTGGCCTGGTCACAGACTAAGCCCCTATCATGTCTCCCCGTGCTGCCAGCCACGTCCTCTCCTTAAAGAGCAGCCAGTAACCACTCAGCCCCTGTATAAGCCCTGCCACCATGCATAATCAGACACACAGCCTGTCAGTGGAATCTATGTCTTATAATTAGGTCCACACAAATGCTGAAACTTCAAAATAGAGTTTAGAAGGGTTTCCAGTACATCTGATGCCACAGGCATCACAGTTCTGCCTCTGGACTTACCAGCTGCTGCTCCAAGGCTTGGGCCAACTGTTGCTGCCAAGGATACTCAGATGATGTGAGAAACTGGAGCATTGAGAAGGGAGATATTCGTCATCTTTGATGTTGGAACTTCAAGGGAAGCACGGGCTCCTCTCCCAGCCATCGGCGTGCTCAGAGATCAGCCCTACCTTGATGTTTGCTCTGCTGTTGCTGAGGCTCAGTTTGATTTTAGGCATCAGTTGGCTGTAAAAGTGATACAAACATGGCACACTAATCGCTACCCAGAATGAGAAGTGCACAAATGTCTTTACAAGTCTGTTCTCTGTTGGATTCCAACCCTTTCCAGATGAAGTTACAAATGGATTATTCAATTTCATATTTTTTTTTTACTCTTAAATATGACCTTTTAAGATAAAGTGATTCCAGAGGGCTTCCAGATGACTTGCCATTATTTCAGTGCTGATGGCATACAGACACTGCTAGTGTGAAGAGCAGAAGCCTGCAGGGCGAGGACCATCATGTTCAATATTGCAAGGAACATAGATTTTACCCAAGGACACCACGATCAGTTTTTATGTTATCAAAAAGCTCAGGAGGAATGCTTATACAGAACACCAAGATTAGCTTGGTTTTAAAACTGAATTTTCAACAATATTTCAATTTAAATAGAGGATTGCAGGAAGAAGGGGAGCAGATTCCTTCCAAATCACTTATAGTCCCATCCTGATGTGTTTTGTTACCATGGATGTAATAGTGAATTTTTGGCCCTTCTAATGTCACATGAGATTCTCCAGAGTCATCTGAAAAACTGTGAAAGTCTCAGGCACTTCTCCTGCAGCCATCCCTCTCTTCAGTTTGGATATTCTGCAGGAAACCAGCCCTGGTGGCACCACTTGCAACAGCCATTTTTCTTCTGGACTAGGAATCCCTGTGTCCCCTGAGAATGAGACACAAAGTGCTCACCATTTCCAAACTGAGGACATGCACTGGCACCAGCAACAATTCTCTTCCCCAAATCTCAAATCAAGCAATTTCTCTGCACTGCCCACCAACAAAGACACGCTTTTTTAAAAATCCTTTATAAAATCTATATTAGACGTGGAGTTTTGCAGTTCTTTTCTACTTTAAAGAGAAGAGTCAAGCTCATAGTCAAAATCACCTTCAGCCAAACCCCCACTGTCAGACAAGCGCATCATAGTGGATTTTGGATTGATGAACTACTGTATTTTAGCTTTTCTGCCAAAGCAACATGGGTCTCATCAGCAGGAAAGTGAATAGAGTGAGACAGGGAAGAGAGGCAGCACAACACACTGCACCTATGCAAGGGCTGCCAACAGAAAAAAGGGCACTCTCTCGGAGGGCAAAGACACAGATGTATCCGAAGGACAGGCAAAGGCGCAGCAGAGATGTGAGCAGAGCCGGTACTGGGAAAGGCATGCTAGCAGGGAAAGCTTCTGGAGACTTGGGGAGAGAAAACGCTGACAAGGACTGAGCAAAAATGGCGAGATTATCATGCACACCACTGAGGCAGCAGAACCAGCTGCACCAGTTTTCCAGCAAGTGACCCATGGCACAGGGACAGTTGAAGTGACACAGTGACATAGGCCACAAGAGACAGCTTGAGGGGGAAACTTCTGGGTGGCTCTTGGCCACACCCACGCATCTTTTTCATTTTTGACAAGACCTCACATTTTTGAGTTATAACATTCATGATGATTACCTCATGAAAGAGCAGCCTTCATCCTGGTGGTCTCTGACTCTCCCTGGCTTCCTTTCCATCCTGCTGGAACAGCAGACAGCAGCATTTCCCACCTCAGCTGGCACCCTCTGTCCCCTTTGGAGACACCCTTGCCATGCCCTGTGTTGTCCCTAGCCCAGCCTCTGCACTGTCTCTGGGCTTCTGCATATCTACCAGAAAAAAAAAAAAAAAAAAAAAAACAAAATACACCCTACAGCTGGAGTTCATCCCCATGTCTTTTAGAACTGGGTAGCTCTAGACAGGATGATATCTTTGAGACCTGTTTGTACGGCACCCATCACATAGCAGCTCTCAAGGCTGCTGGAACAAGGCTCAGGAGAAGTTCATTTTAGTACAGGTTGTTCCCTTTCACATAGACACACACCCATGTGCACATGCATCTGCAAATACACATTTTCAGAGAGGAGAGAGTTTTAATACTGAAAACTTATTCTAACTTCTAACTTATTTAATACTTAAAGAGTTTAAGCCAGATTTATTTTGGTGACAAGTATTTCTTGCATTTAAAGGATAAATATTTTCTCCTATTTTAACAACATCTCTTCCCTTTGATTTTCTCACACATGTTGTATTTAACTAATAGAGTACAAATACCAAAACAATGGAATATCCAGGATTAACTCAGCAAATGCCACTTAGATTTTGTGCAGGCATAGTATAGAAATGGCACAAAAAACTTGGGATCCTTAAGAATCATTTCCAGTGATTCATTTTCAAAACTAAGGGATTTTTAATACTTGAAAAATTCAATATATTTCATAGAGTCATTACATTTTGTACAGTTCTGAAATAATGCCAATTTTGCAACTTAATTTGTTAAAATGATAATAAACGAGAAGGCTGTCACTTGACAGGGAAAAACTATCTCTTTTTTCTGTTATCTGTTTTGCTGTAAGGTTAATTCTTTATATTTTGTATTTAAATTAATTCGGATTTCTTTCATAATAGGGGGCTTACTATATTATCGAATTAGTAAAGAAATGGGCAAAAAAGACAGGAAGAGAAGGAGGGGGAGAGGAGAGGGTAGGAAGAGATCAATTAAATAATTTTTTTGTCAAAAATCAGATATGCACATATTTTAGTTTGGAGAGCATATGCTGCTCTTGATGTGGATCCAAAACTGAGGCAGTGCATTGAACAAAATAAAACCAGCTCTGTAATTATTAGCAGAGACATATTCGTGAGGGCTATTTCCTGTAGAAAATGCCACTTTTCTTTCCTGTATCTTACTCAAATCCCCTTAGCAGAGAAGAGAAGGAAGAGACCAAGTTACAGCTTGTATTTAAGCACTAAGCCATGACCAGCATTGGATTTTTTGCCTATTATCTCATGCCTTGGAATGTTCTGGAGGGCCTGTGAGTGGCCAGACCCTCTGGGGGTCCTCTCCCAGTGGATTGGCCACATTCATGAGTTTGAAGGAAAGCAGGAAAGCAATTTGCCAGTGGATGCAATCTATAATCACTTTTTGGCCCAGATGACAAAATAATTTGGACTCCATTGGCATATTGTCCATAGACACTGCAACCTGCAGGAACGGGCAAAACACAAACAACAAAGAGGAATAAAGCTTGCAGTGTTTTGCTTTAAAGCCATAGAAAAGATATTGGGGAATGCATCTGAAGAAAGGTGATGGTTCCGTCTTGATTTGAGAATTGTTGATCTTCTCGCTTTTGGGGATAATTTTTTGCACCAGAGCCAAGGAGAAGTAGACACAACTAGTTTAGCAGAAAATCAAGAGAAAAATAGCTACTTGGGCAAATATTTGTAGGATTGGGAAGAGGGAAAAGGCAGGCAAAAAAGTCACTAATCATTGGAATAAGAATTAAGCTGTGTGATAAAGCAGGGACAGATATCAGTACTTGATGACTAAAAGGCCAAATTATGGTTTTGGGATTACAAACCAGCTGCATGAAAAGAGATGCATAAGATTGCCCCTACTCAGCTAGTACAGGCTGAATTTTTAGAAATATTTTCAGAGTAAATTTAAGCATTGGGAAAGGTAGATACTTTCTAGCTATTATTTTATACTGATTTTTACGATTTGTTTCTCTTGCTGTCCTATTTCTCTTTAAGGTAGGAAGTAGGAGGATCAAGAGTTCTCATAAAAAGCCCAATGATCCATTTTGTTTATTCCTTCATAAGGGCACATAAACCATAAACTTGTGATTCTACACAGAGTGACCAGGAACACTAAGAAATTACAGTATCTGACACCTAAAGTAACTTACTTGACACTATCACCATGCCACTATCAATTATCTGTGATATCTGCACATATCAGATGCCACAGGTGTTTGCATGCTGTGGATGGGGCCCTCATCCCCTCAGGGGAGTCTGAAAAATGCAGATAATTGCCAAGGAGAAGATGCAGGGATAGTTCTCCCATAAGACCTCCAGGTTCATGGTTCTGTCAGTGGGATGAGTGGAAAGATGCACTCACCTCTTCACGTACACCCACTTCATGCACCTTGGATCCAGTGAGGAAAAAAAAATATAAACACACCCAGAAGATCCATAAGCATTTCTGTCTGCCTGCTGGTTTGATCCACAGGGCTTCCTCCTAAGTCTCAGATCACATTTATGTCAGTACAGGAGAATTCTTTCAGGGATGACAGCCCTCTGAAGGAATCAAAATGAGAAACCAACCTTTTTGCTGCATTCAAATCACTTTAGAAATTTGGACACAACTCTTAAAAAGGTAAAGATTTTAAAACTGCCAGTTTCTAAAGTGCAATTTAATATTATTTACATTATGGAAGAACCCCACAGCCCCAGCAGTCGCAGAGGGACACTGCATTAGTCATGATGCAAATACATACAAATACATGACCCCTGCCCCAGAGAACTTTTTTATCAGTCCCTAATTAACATCCTCATGATCCTTGGAGCCAAAATAATCAATGGGTCTCTATTCTGACTTTCAATTTATTCAGCTGGGGAAGGAGGAGGACCTAGAGAAAAATTATTTTGAAAAATACAGCTTCTAAATTACCTCCTATGTGGGACAGCCCTCTAACAAACAATACTGAGTCTGCCAAATCATTCCTGTTTTAAATAACCAGCTCTCCTTATACAGCCTCTGCTGTCTGAAAGGGCTTCATTTGTTTTTACTATTATGAATAGTCAAGAATTCAGTATCACATGAATGGGAAGCTTCTAGAAAACTTAAATATGCTTCACTGAGCTTGATGAATGGCTGTCTGTTTCATTGTTATAAGATATACTAATATACTAGAAATAAGACTTTACTGTGATTAAGCCTCATGCATAGGATTGGACAGGAATATTCTCCACCCTGAAGAAAATGTCTATTGACACACCACCTAAAAAATCTGGGATTTTCAAAAGCTCAGTTTGCTCTCGGTAAAAATGCAACTCTTAGTGTACCTTAGGCACATCTGACCCTCAAGCTTCCCAGTTCATGTCTGTACAAATAGTATATCTAAATCCAAACTGAATGGTTGGAACTGCTCTCTGGCAGTGTCCCCCATAACACCTTCCTCCACTCCCTGTTATAATACAAGGATTGCTTTTGTTTGAGGAAAGGAGGCAAGAAAACACTCCTTACGAGCACTCTCAGTGGTTCTGCAGGAGGACAGAGCTGGCTGCCTGTGCTGCTGGATGAGTACTT